>NW_026019839.1:1930039-2131802 GCF_900185275.1 Solanum verrucosum | reverse complement strand
ATTATGAGCAAATATATATATGTACACCACTAAATTATATCAAGTTTTATTGGACTATTTGATAAATATACCTCCGTCAGCATTCACCTCAGATATAAACTATACGTTTACAGTTTTCCTCTTATTCACCTGCGGCTCATGAGCGTGGCCATCTTCTATTTGATCTAGTTGATCCACAAAATTTTCAACCCTTCGCAAGACCTGTCTACATCCGAGAGTATTTTGCGCTTGACCCCTATGGTGCCAATGTGATGATGATTTATAATTGTATATCTTTAGGGTTTGTAAGTTGATTTTACGTTAAACAATATTTTGGTAAACAGTACCTCTTGTTTTGGGCTGCTAATTCTGTTGCACTTTCATATTTAATTGAACTTTCATCGAGTTAATGACCTCTATATGACATTTTGTGAATGTAAAATTCATTAGTTGAAATTTTGATACTGTGATTATGTAGCACCAAGTTAATTATGTTATGTTGTAAACCAGTATTACCTCTAGAGCAGGATTGGGGGAGGACGTATAAGTTGTGTAGTTGTCCTATTTATATATGAAGTGGGAAAGTGTTTGTGTAAGATGATAAGGGTAATATAATTCGAATAGCGAAGCAACTGAATCCTATATGATATAATAGAAATCATATTTGCACAATATGTTGCTAGCCTCCTAAAGATTACTTATGTTTAGGTCATATGTTCGAATGTCTGCGTATATAATTATCCGGTGTAACTACTAATTGCATTCTTTATTCTCTACATCCCGAATGACTTATAATCTTGTATTACATCTCCTTGAGGCATTTTTTTGTTGGATTGTTCTCTGTTTATGTCTTATCATTTAGGATGGTTTTTGGGTGGCCAAAAGGTAATGAGACAGTTGAAATTGTATGCCGCTCATCAAGCAATGTCTATCATATGTATAATTGGATCACTATGGACTCTGCCGTATTACTTTTGAAGCCGTGAACTTAAGGATGGAAATATGTATTTTACCCTACTATACGATAGACGAACAAATGGAAGATGAAGCCATTGTTCTACTGCCACCAAAGGTTTTTATATTTTCTTATTATGAGAAGCATGATGCATATGACATTACTGGATATAGTTTAGAGAGGTAGGATAATCAATATGTTTATGAATGTGTTAGGATTATTAAGGGAACTTACAATTGTAATTCGCAATGCGTGATGTTGTTGTGTTATATTTTTTGTCTTGTAGGTGTTATCTAATATGAGAGCATAACAGAGGAGTGCAAGGGGTAGGATAATCGATCTGTTTATGAATGTGTTAACAAAATTAAGGGAACCTTACAATTTGTAATTCGCAGTGTGTGATGTTGTTGTGTAATGTTTTTAGTCTAGCGGGTGTTATTTAATATGAAAGCACAACAGAGTAGTGTCCAAATTGATCTGCGGACGGTTTGTATAAATGAATGTGTCACTGAGTCTCAACCTTTTGTTTTTTTTAACTGATGGGAGTATGGAATGTGACGACTATAATATCTGGAGGATCCTGAAGATCTGGATGAAGCGTGAATTTTAGTGAGTTCTTTTGTCAGATGGTGCAGTGCCAAGTATTTTAACAGGGGTTTGTCGAAGTGGTTGCAACGATTGATGAGGCGATTTTTAGTGTGCAGCACAAAACATCCAGAAAGTTGCGATGGTTTAGAGAAGGCGCATATGTTGGTTGATGCGTTGCTTGCCCTGTTAACTGATTTAGTAAGTGTAATATTCTGATTTTGCAGGATTCAAGACTTTCAGTATATGGGCCTTTCGTGGAAATCTGGAATGTGATATAATATACTATTTTACAATTATGTAATCCTAATTGCTTCTTAGCAATGAGATAATAACTATTAAGGTCACGCAACTTTAGTTATTTATATATCAAAGTTAATAAACTTAGTTTTTTATTAGTAAAATCAGTCAACGTAAACTTTTATATCCAAAAATTAGTCAATTTAATTTATCAAGAAATTACTTTATTTTAAATAACATAGTCACGATTTAAAGAATGAACAACTAACTCTAAATATCATTGCATTATAGATTATTTTTAATAAAATTAAATCTAGATAACAGTAACATTACTAAGTAGTAGTCATTGATCAATTGAAAAGCATTAATTACTGTTAGTTTATGTATTGAAAATGATATTATAATGGGATAGTGATTTTGACCTATTTGTCCATTATTATATCATGATATACAAATTAGGTCAAACACATACACAACCCCTCAAACTTGCCCTCATTTTTCATTTTGGCACTCCAACTTAACCTTGTTCCAGTTTAATCCTTGAACTCCATTTTTATGTACCATTTAAACACTTATACTATTTTTATGATTTGTTTTTATTTATGTTCTTCAATAGCAATTTCTTATTTTTAAAAAATAGGCGTGTGCTGTTAATTTTCGTAAAAAAATTAAACATTCGTGAACGAACATAAAGATTTTCAAACAATAATATTATTTTTGATATTTCTCTGTATTTTTGCATGAAAATAAATTGACGGAAGTTCTTTGATTTTCTTTCTTAAACATTTAATTAAATTAAATAACACTATTTATTTATTTTTTCTTATCATCTAGGTTATCTAAATTTAACGCAAATACTCACTTTAATTTTTAATATAAATCAATACGAATAAAAAAAATCCATCTTCAAAAGACTCGATTGACCTTGTTAATAACACTACTAAAAAAAAACTCTTGTTCATTGCTAATAACACTACTAAACAATGTTAAAACTCGACTGACTTTGTTAGGTTGTCGGTGATTTTAAAGAAAGAAAACCAACACAATTTCGTCGGTTATTTTTCACACAAAAATATATAACACTCTTAAAATAAATTATTATTTTTTAAAAAGAATTATTTTTTGTTAACTTTAATTTTTAACTAAATTAAATGACACATGTCAATTTAAAATAAGAAGTTTCCATTGAAAAATATATATAAAAATAAAGAAATCATAAAAATAATATTTCGTGTTAAAATGGAACATAAAAAATGGAATTTAAGGATTAAAATGGAACAAAGCTAAGATAAAGTGTCAAAATGAAAAATGTGAACAAGTTAGAGGGGTTATATATGTGTTTGGCCTACAAATTAATTATGTGATTTGTAATAATAATTTTATATGAGTGATTTTACTGTCCTAAAGATGTAAGTTTAGTGATTTCTTGATATAAAACATAGGTTAATGACTCGTCAAGTAATAGTTCTATTTAATTGCGGCCAAGCAATAATAACTTTGTTTTTAATTAGCCCTTACCCCGTAAAATTGTACCTGCAGGTAAAGTTGGTGTACTTGTAAAATACCCCTACTTAGTAGAGATAGCTGTGGGTTGTGTGGATTTGTTGTGTTTTTTTTTTTTTTTTACATCTGGACTGCTGCGTTGAGATATTGCCTTGGAGAGTTAGTTTATGTTGTAATGGAAATACGACAAGTACAATATGGGGCAGTATTTGTTATTTATGTAGAAGTATACTTGCGTGAAGGAACTTTTTTACCCAATGGAATGAAAATTGAATATTATTCAATCTTCCTGGGAAGTCATCGTTGTACATATGAACCATAATAGATTTGTAAGCATCTTGAGGTGGACAACCATAGTCTAGTTGGTGGAGTTAGGGGTAGCCATCGCATAAGAGTTGTTTATGGAATGAAGGTAATATCCAACAGAGGGAATATAAACAACTAACACATATGAATTCACACATAAATCGGTAATAAGATACACTCATTGGTTATACAGTAAAAGCTACACATTATTTAGTTACATAATTCAGAACGACGTCTAATTTTTATTGGCTTTGGGTTTCTTTAGGTTGATTTGGGCCGCTGCATTTGTGGTTTTCTTAGCTCTCTTCCTGTACTTCCTCACTGATTTTACTTCTTTTTCCATGATAATTGGTGCTTCATCTTCCACTTGATGTATTTCTTCAACAATTAAGCCTTCGGGGGTTTGAATTAGTCAAATCAACTCAGACAAGAAAGTTGAATTGTTTGTCTTTACTCAACACCAATTTGCGGTAGTTGTGACATTCTTCCTTCTTGATAAGATGTAAACAATTGAATATGTTAGTTGGAAGGTTGCCAGTAAGGTACACATTGGACTATGTAAATATAGCGTGACATTCAGTCAACTCTATAAATAAAGATCATACCTTTACTGAGGTTGATTGTATGTACTCTTGCACGTTGCAGTCTAGTAAATATTTATCCGCTTCAAAAAGTATGACTCGAGCACGTTGTTCTCCACCACACACTTCAAGTCGTAAGCAGTATCTTCAAAATAGGGGTAATAATTCAATATGTGTTTATGTGTTTTGTAAGGAGTAAATGTTTAGTGGAGTTTTAACTTAGTCGAACCTCATTTCATATGCTACATTATCAATGTTGCAATTGGTACAAGCTGCAGCCTCTTCTATAACTTTCACTTTCTTGTGGCACGTTTTGCATGACAAATACCATGGCTCATCTTTATTGAGCATGTCTATAATTGTTGTTTTGAACTTGTACATATAATCCTGCAAAACACCAATATACCATATTTGTGAAATGTTTAACATACAAATGAATTTTATTTATAGAGGGGTGGAATGTCGGTTAGTATGTACATGTGAATCAGCCAACAACCCATCGAGAATATGGACCAACGAAACTTCTATAATTCTTCTCATTACCTTACTTGGTGTTACCGTAATATCTTTTTTGTCGGCTTTTATGATTTCACACATGTATTTACACTGAGGTTAGTTAACGGTGTAAGCCATTTAGAATGAGGTGTGTTCAGTGCATAGATTTTCCAAATTTATGGTGATATGTAATTGCATAACAATGATAATAGAGTAATTATGTCGTCTTATAGCAATGTTCGATTTAACTTGACTACAATGGCAAAGTGTAGTTTGAATATTAGTTTTGACAGTTGGGTTAAAGTAACAGTGCTGAACACATTTGTAATAATGTAATGTACCAGGCTCGAAGATCGTTTGCTTTTTCGAACATTGGATTGATTAAGACGCTGCTCACATGAACAGTAGAGATTCCAAATCGGCCTAGTATGAGAAAAACATGTTAATTGTAAAAAACATGAGCTATAGTCAATGTCTATTCGATAAACACCTACAATAGACTGTTGGATACCTTTATAGATTGAGACTTTAACATCATATAAGCCCATTATAGGTTTATCATCTTTAAGCTTTTTCAGGAATGCACTGTCATTTTCAGCAAAATCTCCCCTAAAAGTTACACTTGTATGATTTATCCTAGATTATCAGTTAGGAGTGAAAAGTCAGGACACCACCATATCACTATATAGATGACAAATTATGAATCATTACAACTTACAACTCATTTGTACCAACTATTTTCCGTCTCTTAGAAGTAGCATTTTGAATGAGGGGACTCACCGAAACTAAGGCGCAGATCAAGTCTGGAAATAGGTCATGTAAATTAGTGATAACACTTACGTAATGGAGCATGAAAATAACAACTTTGACGTTTGGATAGTTACCTAGAATAGCACCATAGGTATTTATCAGCATCGTCTAATGATAAAAAGCCATCAGAGAAATTCTGTGTTGAAACCTCATGGTCAGTCTCCTTTATGATCGTGTTGTCTGTAAAGGCCAATTCAACTTCTTTATGCACAGAAGAGTAGTTGGGGTTGATACGATCTAAGCATTATTTAGCAATGTAGTAACTCTTATTTAGCTTCAAGGAGTCCTTCCATGTTTCGATATGCTTATTAAATAGTGTTGCTTAAATCTTTGTCCTCTATTATTAAGCAGGGGTGACATAAGTACAAGAAACATGAACAATAGTACGATAACGTAACTAAAAGTGTCAATGTTGTTACCTCTTCGTCAACTAATATGATACTTCTGAAAGTCCCTTCATGCCTTGAATTCTTGTAAGGTGTTATTGAACCCTTCGAATAACTAAGACTCTAATCACAAAATCAATTGAGCCTTTTGGTATTTTGTTTATTAGGACACTCTGTTTTGCTAGTTCTGTTTCAGTCGCTATGTGGGTTGAATCTCGATGATTGCAAGTACCTGAGGAGATGAGTGCAACAATGTTATTTCTAATTTTTTTAAAAAAAATTGCCTGGAAATTGTATGAAGCCAGATGAACGAACAATCGCCGATGTAGGTATGTGAGTCAGAGTTGGGGTGAATGTGATGCATAAGTAAGATGTAAACAACGCAATTGTAAGGTTAGAAGTAACATATATATAGGAAATCTATAGTTATAAGGGCAGGGGAATGTATATACCTACGCCAAAAAATCATAGATGTTATTGTTGCCGCAAGGGGAAGGAACAAAGGGAATGATTCCATTTGGAATGTGTTTCATATTGTGTTCTTCCAGACTGTAACTTTTTAAACTACTAAGGAAATGTCATACAGAAAGAAATAACTTACAACTTGTTAAATGGCTGAGCAGATGCAAATATGTTGTGTTTGTGAGTTTTCTGCGTGCAGGGAAAACAATTAATTTGGTGGGAAAAAAAGGTAAAACGTATTAAGGCGGTATTGTGAATGAGAGGGTGTGTCGGTTGCATACCAGTGTGTAAATTGTAACTGATGTGTGTTTGATGGGGAAAAACATTACAGTTTTAGAGTTATAAATAGTGGGAAGCGGTGGGGTATGACTGTTTGAGATTGCTGGACGGAGGTGTTTCTTCATTGCGGAGGAGGTAGAAGTGGTGTCGTTCTCGAATGGATATATAAAGCAGCCGAAGAGGTATGTTCAAAGTGCATCAGGGAGAAGAGCCGGCTTTTGGGAAAGGGTGTATATAGATCGGGGTGTTGTAAGGAGGAATAGTGGCAATTTAGTATTTTAACATTTAGGTTAGGAGTTGATGCTTTTAAAGTTAGGTTAGGAGTTGATGCTTTTAAAGTAATATAGATAGATTTTTTTAAAAATTAATATTTAGCCATATTAAAAAAAATTACATTCAAATTCGTAATATTCGCTATAAACACATGGTAAAACATAATTTCAATTTTTAAATTTCAATTAAAGTGAATAATATTTTATTTTCATAGCCATACAATCACTTGTATTTACGGAAAATGGTCAAATATATTAATATGTTGTTGGAAACAGTTTAAATATACCCCTCGTTATACTTTAGATTCAAATATACTCCTCACGATATGACACAAATATACCCTTAATTTTAACAAAGTAACGTATATCAGCGTAAGAATTAAATAACTCACCAGTAATTTTAATTACCCAATTTCTCTAAGAAATTCACCAATTTAACCTATTTTCATTGTCATTTTATCCATCCCAAATTTTCATTAAAATAAGCACTCAATCACCACGAAACTCACCTAGGGATGACAATGGGGCAGTGCACAACGGGGGCGGGGTGGATTGAGTTTAACCCGTAAAATTTTTAATCCGTTCCGCCTCACCCCGCATAACATTTTTTTTTTCATTTTCAACTCTCCTTACCCGCGCTGCATAGACCTACCCCACATGAACCTGCCTGCATAATTTTTTAAATATTTTCTTTTTCTAGTTAAGTTTGATACTAAAAATAAAACGGAAAAGACTCAAAAATACCCCTAAACTATTCGAAATAGCTCACATTTACCCTTAAATTATATTCCGGCTCAAATTACTCTTCCCGTCATACTATTGGGTCATACCTACCCTTCTAATTAACATAAGTATGTTAGGTGTCACATGAACGCCACATAAGCGCCAAACATTTCCCACTTCCACGTAGACTTATAGATATACTTACAGAAGTACCATAAGTACCATAATTCGTAACAAATTAACCACAATTCATAACAAGTTAACAAATTTTAACTGATGCCCCATAAGAAAATTAAATAATTCTCCTGCATCTATTTTGCAAACTCTAGAAGACCAGCTTATTCATGATTTAATTAGACATAAAACTTAAAAAAACAAACAAATATATTTCATATTTAAATGAGGGGAAAATTAGATATTAAGGATCTTATTAGGTCTAAATTTATTTATTTTAGGCCTATCTAAATTTATTTATTTTAGGCCTAACCCATCAGTTAATTGGTTACTTAGTCTACGTGAAAGTGGGAAATGTTTGGCTCTTATGTGGCGTTCATGTGGCACTTAACATACTTTTGTTAATTAGAAGGGTAGGTATGACCCAATAGTATGTCGGGAAGGGTAATTTTGAGCCGGAATATAGTTTAAGGGTAAATGTGAGCTATTTCAGATAGTTTAGGGGTGTTTTTGAGCCTTTTCCGAAAATAAAATTCATAAAAATAAATTCAATTTTTCATTAAATTGTATTAATTTAATAGGATAATGGCTTCAATTTTTTTTAGAAGTCAATTAGCAAACATGTAAGAAAGTGTATTATTTTTTATTGAACTATTCTCATTTAATATCTTGAATATTTTAGTAGCTTTAAATAAAACAGTTATCTTAATAAATAATGTTCTATCACTCTTAAGTTTGAACCCACATAAAATCACATATACCCCCAACCCGCCTGCCCCATATTTGTTTTTAAAAAACCCACTTCAACCCGCCCCACATCCCACCCACTCGCACAACATTAAACCCGCCCCATTGTCATCCCTAAACTCATCCATATAGTGTGGGGGTCATATTTTCTCCACTTAAAAATTTCTTGCAATCATGAAATGATGTTTTTGACCTGTGAACTGATCAATTTATTTTTCATGTCCTTTCTGATGGAACTAATTTGTATCATACGGGCACTTTAATATTTAAATTAAAAGATCCTAAGGTTCAACTTGTCAACGCACACACAAACAAAATATACGACTTGAAGCAGATTTTAATTCACTAAAATATTATTGTAATCGAAATAAAATTTGTAGATTTTAATATTTAGATTTTAATTCACCGGGAATTAATTTATGTTTTTCCATTGTATGCAAAATTAAAATGATTTAGACATATTTTAACAAAAGGTAAAAATGAAATTAACAATGTGATATCTTTATTGGACTTGTTTGTTTGTATCATCGTTGGTTGTATATCTATTTCAAAGTTGAGTTCAAGAGCTTCCGCGGTTAGATGCTGATTTTAATAGAAGTATACATGTTGAGAAGATAATTATGAAAATGAGTTTGATTCAAATTTGGTCAATGTAGAAAATGGGTGAGTTTCATAAAGAAATTGTGTATTTAAAATTGGGGTGAGTTATTTAATTTAAGGTGACATGTGTTAGTTTGTTAAAAAAAAAAAGGAATATATTTGAACTAAAATTATAAAAGGAGATGTATTTAAACTATTTTCAATAGTTTATTTAACTAATAGTTTAAGTGTTTAAGAATATATTCGACCTTCTTTTTCATTTAATTAATTTTTTATTACACTTCATAAAATTTATTCTCAAACAATTTTTATTGAATAGATTCATAATATTTCATTTAATTAGATGGATTAAAAACTAAATTGAGTATAATATTATGTACTTCTTAATTTTGTTTTGGTATCGGAATTATTGAATGAAATGCTCATATTCTTTTTTGAGGTGGATAAAAAAAAACAACACTCATATTAAAGGGTTAGACTCTCACATTTGAAAATATGAGGGGCTCTAAGTAAAATATTTACCCGTCAAAATGTACTATATTTTCTAATAAGGTAAGTCAAGAGATCACCGATCTGGAAACTCAGCACTCTTTCACACACTGACTGAATATAGCCGTTGCCGGAGCCGAAATTCTAGAAAATTCTGAGTTACTCCGTCAACGTTAACTACACGCCGGAGTCCGGCGAAGCAAACTGGCGTTCAGTCCGAAGCGAGCAATGGCGGAGCTACGCCACTCAAGCTCGATCGGAAACCGAGTTACAGCGTCACCTAGGAAGCGAGACGACGTCACCGCTTCCTCATCTCCTTTGGTTCCTGACAGTGCTCCTAACGTTGATGATGACGATGATGATTATCGTGGCCGGTATCCTCGAGATCGGTTTCGTTCATTCTTCTCTTCGCATCTTCAACCTCTTTTCCCTTTCTTCTTCCCTGATGAATCGAGGTCTCACCCTCACAAGTTCAAGATCTCGCTATTTCTGCTTGTTGTTCTCATACTTTCACTAGTCGTCCTGATTTCCTCCGTCGTACATCGTTTGGTAAGCCTTCATTTTATTGATCTCAAAACACACACATACACATTTGTATGTATCACATCTCAATTTGCTCACTGGAAGCTCTTTTTTTTTTCTTTTTTCTAGTTTGGATATTTCTAGTTTATCAAAAGATTTTGCGGTTCTAATTAGTTTGAAGCTGGTATCAACTAGTTGAGATTATTAAGGCTTATATGTTTCTGTTATGCTCTCATAAGGTTCGGGTAGGAAAAAGTGTGGGATTTGGGGAAGGTGTATTTTAAGAGAACATGTGATTTGCCTTGAATGACAAAATTATTTGCCATTGCTGGAATGAATGAATCTGATTGGTCAATTTGAAGCAACTAGAAGTAATTTAGGAAGTGCTTTTGATAACTTTTGGTCAAGTCAGGACTTTAACTTCCATATAATGTTTACTAGAGAAGATGTGCATCGACTAGAGATAAATACAAGAAGTCCTTTTGATGATTATTGATCAAGATAAGATTTTAACTCCGTAATATGTTTACTAGAATAGAAATGCATGCTTTCGGCCGCTAGTGTAATTAAGTAATGCCATGTAATTTGGTAAATGCATGCCAATCCTTTAGAGTTGTTCTTATATGAATACTAACATGTCATATAGCTTAAGTTTGCTTTAACATATCTCTGATATCAATCAAATTGTGGGCTGTGTAAGCATCTTTATTCCTCGACTTTCTTCATATAAAAGATTTCATTTGTGGCTGTTATTGTTTTGTGTGCTGTAGCCTTTTGATTTGGTTTAACAAACTATTATTGAAAGAATGTTTGATGTATTTCCCTATCTGATGTTCTTTGACTCAATTTCAGCGATAAAACACTGTTTACACTTTTTTCTCTGTAGAATGCTCCATATTTGTGCAAAAAGGATGGTATAACTCTTCAGTGTCCACCGGTATGTTCTTGAAAAACTACCCTTTTGTCTGCTACTGCATCATATTACATAATCACTACCATCAATGTAGTCAAACGTCCAATCTGTCTAATTTTATTAGGTTAAAGAACCTTCTTCCTTGTGGGAGAATCCTTATTCATCAACAACCTCATGGAAGCCTTGTGCGGAGCGACGTGAGGGACTGAAATCAGGTATTCTTATGCTCCTTGAAATTATATCTATACATTTGTCTTGTCATGCCTTCTGGTGGGGCAATTTGGTTCATATACTCCTTCAAGTTTATGAGTTTAGAGAATTTACCTCCTCCTCTCCCCTCTTCCTCAAGGTAACCGTGCAAAGAGAAACGAGAAAAATATATTTCAGTATTACACTTAAGCCGGATGCCTTCGATCAATCCTATGTTTTTCTTTTTTCCCCACGATAGTGATATTCCTTAGCTACTTCTTTTCTCGGCTAATGGAAAAAATGTTTCTGCTTGGCGCCATACATCTCCAAATAGTAAATGTGCTGCTGAGCTCAGACTGTGGCACTTAGGTGCTAGGGGCATTGCTTTCGGTGCAATCCATATCTCTTCCCCCTGCTTTGCCTGCCTGCTGCTCTGCTCCCCCTTCGAATGGATTGTATCCGTTGCCCCTCTAATAGAAGCTGAAAAGTGACTTTTATAGATGCAAATATAAAACAATGTATTGGATGAACCACGTGACAGATCGAAGCCTGACATTTAAGGGAGTGCAGGGTAGAGTGGCAGGCATTCTTGGTGTTTGAACAGAAATGTCATCTTATTACTGAAATGATAAAAAAACAAGGCAGGCAACCTTAACAACTTTGTTCAGAAATATTAAGTTGTATCATCCTATGCAATTGAAGAATGTTGTTGTTAGTAGTTGAATTTAAGTTGCAAATTTATCTTTGTTGTTGATAATTTGATTTATTAGGTCACTTGGATTAGACTCTTGAACGATTCTTCTTCTAATGCTCATGGAGTGATTTAGGAACTTATCAAACTGTAAGAGTAGAAATAAGTAAAAGATCCTCCAATATTTAGGGATTTGATAGAGAGCTAAGTGTTAAAATATTGGTTGGTATAATTGTGAGTGATATGTGCATAGGTCAAGCATTCCTCTTTTGGTTGGTAAGTGAGGTTTCAAATACGAGTGTTAACTTCCTGTTGAAAAGAGGGGGACTTATAATAACGCTTTGATAGATCCTTCCCCTTAAAACGCACATGGACTCGAATGCTTATAATGCAATATCCCTCTCTGCAAAGGAGAAAAGTAGAGGGGCAGGCCCATTATCACCAAGTTTCGTACCATGCAGCTACTAGCATTCGGAGATTTCTCGGTTATCAAAAGAAATGTATCCCTCCCTCGGAGTCCCCCCAATGCTGGATCTCGAATTCCTTAGTTACAAATTTTTTTTGCCTTCAAACAATAGTTACTCCTCTGTCCCCTTCCTTCCATCGTAATTAATGGTCCAATATCTTAGAATTTCTATCCAATGGTCTCCTTATGTCATGCCCTTATCAGCATTAGCTTTTTCACAAACCATTCTGTGCTCAAATCTGAATATTGCACAACATGCAGAATCCTTCTTGTTTTACTGCAGTCAGAGGTGAGCTTTTCATTTTCCCTTTCACATTGATGAAATGGGAAATTCTCTAGCATCACTTTCTGAAAGGTATTCTAGCACTGCTCTTGCAAATTTGTTATATTGTTTCAACCTTATCAGAGCTTCCTGTTGTTCTGGTATTCGGGTTTTTGATCCCCTTTGAGGAGCATAAGTGCAGTAATTGTGCATGACAGCTTCTTTAGTCTATCTTTGTTCATTAATGTTCAGGAGCCTAGGTTGGGCAACATTCTACAGTCCCCTGTAACAACTAACAACTAACACAGAAAGCCCAAATTGAAGAGACCATGTAATTATCTTGTGTTCTTGGCTAATTATCTGTTATAGCTATAATGATTATCTTTTAAGCATTTGTCGTCTATCGTTTTGATAAGTAAGCATTTAATATCTTTCTAAAGGCTTCCATTAATATTTTTTGGTATTTTGATTCCTCTTATTTATTTATGTAAATTTTTAAGATTTTGAAGTTATCGGTGTTTTCTTTGATATAAGTAATCTATACCGGTTTCTTGCAATGTTGTTCTTAGATCTTTACATTCTGGAGCCTGGAAATGTTAGTTGTTTTCCCACCTAAACTTTTTTATGAATTACATCTATCTAGAATAGAGTAAATTAGAAGGTCACCCTTGATACAGAGCTGTGGAACTCTGTGAATAGGTTTTGGTATATGTCATTGAGAAGTGGGAAAACCGAGCTGGTTTTCCCATTCATGAAACTTGTATCATTACTTAAGAAGTGGAGAAAATGGTGTAACAGGTTTCTGCCTGATACTCCCTTGTTTGCCAAAAGTTATTCATCAAACCTCTTTGGGTTAGATGTATCATTGACAGCTACAAACCTCTTGAGCTTGTTGGAATCTTCATCCAAATGGAATAGTTGATCTCTTAACCGTTTACTTCCTATTTTGCAAAATAGTGATATATCTTGGTGCTTTGCAGATATTCCTCCTGAGAACGCCACAAACGGTTATATATTCATACATGCTGAGGGTGGCTTAAACCAGCAAAGGATCGCTGTATGTTTCATGTCATATGCTATGCTTTTGTCTTCCATCTCTTTATATTTGTGTCGGTAACTTTTAGTTATTTCTTATTTTGCATGTCAGTTAATGAATGAAAACTATCTATTGTATTTCCTTAATTGTCTGCATATCTATGAATTCTGTTATGTGTTTTCAAAAGATTTTTTTACCACTTTAATTAGTCATGCATTTCCTTGCAGATATGCAATGCTGTTGCAGTGGCCAAAATTATGAATGCCACCCTTATTTTGCCAGTATTAAAGCAAGACCAGATATGGAAAGACCAAACGTAAGGGAAACTTGACTGAAGCAGCTGTTCTTTGCTCATAAGGATGGATGTTAATTTTTAATGTTGCACTGTAATGAGATTTTAGTCAAACTGCATAGAAACTAAAATTGAGGTTTTTGGTTATTGGATCAGTTTCTTGTTGGAAAAAAAACATTCCAGATTAAATATCATTGTGTTGTGAGAGTTTTCCAAAAGGTTGGTAAGACTTTGATTATTCTTGATACGAGTTAACTGTGTTGACAGGAAATTGGAGGACATATTTGACGTAGATCATTTTATTAACTACCTGAAGGATGATGTGCGAATTGTTCGCGATATCCCAGAGTGGTTTACTGACAAAGCTGAGCTGTTCTCAAGCATAAGGTATGGTCCCCTAGCTTTTTTAGCATTTTACATTTGCATGCTAGTTTCATTTTCATGTAGCAGTTCTAAGTATAGTTTTCTTAAATAGTTTTAAGTATAATTCCCTGACAAGATTAATCAACACAGTGCTCTACAAATCCAAGTTAACATCGTAAAAAAAAAAACCAGTCGCCCTTGTCGTCGTGTCGTTGTAATGTTACATTGACTTAGGAGGAGTACTGAATATGGATTTGGATCTGATAGTGGTGCGTTCAGTTTCTAGCAATTTTGTGTTTTTTGAAGGATCCTTTCCATATAAACACTTGTACTTTTTGAAAACTCGTTTAGGTTTAGCCATTTGCATGTCAAGACTGACGGGGGGGTAAGTGAAGAGTTAGCGTAACAAGGTAAACATCAACATTGATTTATTGGTAGTATGTATTGGGTGTGAGCTGAAGCATGTGGCTCCGTAATATATATCCTTGGGAAAATGCCTTGTCAATTTGTGTATATATATGCATATATACACACACACACACACCATCTCTCCATGAAAATTCAAAATGGTAATTACTCCCAGCACAAAATTCTCTAATCCCCATACCACCACAGCTACAGGATTTGTGCAAGATTTCTAGAATTATCTCAGTTACACGGAAGTCTTAAGAGATAGTGATGAGGATAATAACCAAAATGGACTTGGTATTCTCGTAAATAGACCTTGTTGACACCATAAATCGCACAAGAGCTCTAGAGTTGAACCACAGCTTTGGGGTTCCATGCTCCTAATTTGGTATCGATTGGACACACTTGAAGACAGTATTGGGCGTTGGCAAGTTGGAGAGTAAACTTTTTTGTTTGAGTTAAAATCAACTTGGACAAGTAGTCCACTATTTCTTTTTCTGATTATATTGAATGTGAAGAATAAAAATAGGTGGATATTTCAAGGTACTCAGACAAGCAAAAGGAAATAAAAGAGCTACTGCTTGTCTCATGTATACTTTCGATGTAAAGATACAACGATGTTTGAATAGATGGTTGGTTGGGCTTGACAGGAGATTGTGAATAGCCAGCATAAGTACAATAATGAAGTGATTTATGGATAAATTAAATCTCACAAGAACTCCAATTAAGGGGTAGTTGCTGAACGTGAGCACATAGTTACTATTTCCATTTACAACAGTGTGTTACGTTTTGCATTTGAGTTTCTAAAGCTTGTACTATATGCTTGCCAGGCGTACAGTCAAGAACATTCCCAAGTACGCTTCAGCAGAGTTCTATATAGATAATGTTTTGCCACGGGTCAAGGAGAAGAAGATAATGTCACTAAAACCTTTTGTCGATCGACTTGGGTAACTAGATTTTCATGCTCCTTTAAGTTGCCTGATTTTTTAAACTGGCATTGACCTGATAGACTACCCGCATATCATTCAGGTATGATAATGTTCCTCCAGAGATAAACAAGCTGAGGTGCAGGGTCAACTATCATGCTCTGAAGTTTCTTCCCGAGATTGAGCAGATGGCTGATCAACTTGTTTCAAGGATGAGAAACCGCACTGGTAGTTCAAATCCTTTCATGTGAGTTATTATGCTTGTAACTGCTGTTAAACATGCTGTTTCGCTTCTTCTGATCTATGATGGAACTTAAAATATTTTGTCAAAAACTAGGGCTCTTCATTTGAGATTTGAGAAAGGAATGGTGGGTCTATCATTCTGTGATTTTGTTGGATCAAGGTCAGAGAAAGATCTCATGGCTGCATACAGAAAGAAAGAATGGCCTCGGCGGTTTAAGGTTATCTAGATTATGATCACTATTCATATAAAGCTGACAGCGACGATTTCATATTTGATATATTTATCTGGTTTTGCTGTTTGTTTCGCTGGCAGGATGGTTCCCATTTGTGGGCATTGGCGCTGCAAAAGCGTAAGGAAGGACGATGCCCTCTTGAGCCTGGTGAAGTAGCCGTGCTGCTTCGGGCCATGGGTTATCCTAAAGAAACTCAAATATATGTTGCTTCTGGACAGGTCTATGGTGGACAAAACCGCATGGCACCGCTGAGGAACATGTTCCCAAATCTGGTAAGCTAATTGCCCAAACTTCTGATCAAGGGGAAGGGACCTTTATCTATATTTTGTTCAGGTTCTATTTTCTTGTAGCTGATCTTATTGCCTACTACTCTGGTCATCTTTAAAAAACAAACATGGGGGGAATGATTTTGTGTAAGAGACCCTTGAAAAATTCTGGAATTTTTTCACTGCTGTCATTTTGTTTTGTTTAGTATCAATATCCTGTAGATATGTTTTACCCAGCATATTTTAATATACCTACTGAAACGTTTGTGTTTTTTATTCTTCATTAATATTATATTTTGGGATATGTAAATAGGTTACAAAAGAGGAACTAGCTACAAAACCAGAATTGGATGGCTTCAGAAAGCATGTGACAAGCTTGGCAGCCCTCGACTTCCTAGTCTGTTTGAAGTCTGATGTATTTGTGATGACACACGGAGGAAACTTCGCCAAACTGATAATAGGACATCGTAGGTACATGGGTCATCGTCTAAAATCCATTAAGCCAGACAAGGGTCTGATGTCCAAATCCCTAGGAGATCCATATATGGGGTGGGCTTCCTTTGTGGAAGACGTTGTCATAACCCATCAGACCAGAACTGGTTTACCTGAAGAAACGTTTCCAAATAATGATCTTTGGGAGAATCCTTTAACAAATTGCATGTGTAAAGCCTGAATTAGCAAATCTTTATTGTGAAGATAAGCCCTTTAAGTAGTGCATCTTTCTTGAGTTGTGCACAGGGAATCGCGAAACTTTCGCTGTTAACAGAGCTAAAATTACGAGGCAATTTACACATGGGGATCCCAGAATGGATAGAATGTTGTAGTCCCTGAAGAGTATTAACACAAGAGTTCAGCAACTGGCAAGTAAGAGTGGGCTCTCTCTAGCTGCGGCCCTGTATTGCTACATCTGTGTTTATGATCTACTTTCGTTGGGCGCAGACACCAATACAGTTTTGTATTCTGGAATATCAATTTATTCTCAATTGTTTCATGATATAATGTATATTATTTGCAGTAATAGAAAAAAGCTTCTTTCATTTCATTTGAACACAGATCATATCTCATGGGCAATTTGGTGCATCGCAAGATACACAAATGTCTTCAAGTCAACTGCTTCACGTTTTAATTCTTGTGCTGTTGATATATAGATTAAATTTCCAATCTTTGAATGATTGTAATATCCAGTATATGTACTTGTCATTCAAAACACAGTCAAAACAGAAATAAGAAAAAAACAGAAAAATTTATTATCCATTTACTTAAAAGAGTGTTTTCTTGTTCCTAGAAAACTCCAAGCGTGTTGAAATGGTTTTTTCTTATTTGATGGACATGAATTTCTATTAACAAGTAGAGAGTCGTGACATACAGATGCATAAATTAGGTTTCTGCATTATTTGAAAAAGATATTGTAAGAGGTGATGGTGAATTACTTTTGTTTGAATTTATTTAATTCTTTGTTAGAGTTGCCATTTTGGACGATAATAATCAAATTTAGCAAATTTCACATTATAGCAGGGAAGTTGGATATTTTTTAGAAGGAATAAAATGCCTATCCCAAATGGGTGGCTGTGTTATCATTGTCAAACTATTTAGATAACTACTACAATCCTAATAATGTAATCGTCCTTTTCTCTTTATTTAAATAAATTTGTACTCAGTCCTGAGGTTCACAATCCATATTGGCATAACTTGGGAAAGATATCATTTAATGGTATGGTTTTCCTTTTAAATGAATTGATTATTAACTTTTGTCTTATAAAGGGGTTGATTTTTATTTTTTACCCCTTAAAATTAAACTTATGTTTAGCCGGACATATGTTCTCTTTAAAGGTTCGGGTATAACTTGTGAGATATTATGATGTGAAAATATAAACTTATGCTCTGTGAAAAATTATTTTATCTCAAGAGACAAAATTTAAAGATGAACAAAAAATAGAGGCAAAAGTGTGAATGACCCAAGAGGTACTTTAAGAAGAGGGTTTAAATTAGGGAAACTTATGGAAATTTCAACTAATTTATGAGCTAATTACTTAGATACACTTTAGTTTGCAATATTATGAATCTTGTCAAATTTTGGTGTGTCTGGATACGTCTAGATACATGTATTCCGAGGTCAAAAGTATGTGTAATTTGTTCTAAATACATTGTATCTAGGTGGATTCGCATGTATTTGAGATACATAACAGATCGCTTGCTTCCCTTGCCTTCCTCTCATCTCGCTCGTCACTCTCCTATGTATATGATAACACATGTAAATCATACCAGATACATGTATCTGGCGTGTATCCAGTGTTATTAGCATGTATTTGAGATACATGACTATCTCACTCGCTTCCTTTCCCATCTCACTCGCTTCAATTCTCTTCCTATTTTAGTGTATTCGGTAGCAAAAATACATGTATCTAAGTGTATATTCCTTATTATATGATATGCAACTCTTAATTAATGATAAGATACATAATTATTTAGAGAAAAAGTACAGATAGAATAATATATATGGTATGAATGTATATATGGTATGTTAAATTATATTAACACAGTTTAAAATTGTTCTAGCCCAGACCAAATAGCAAATCTACACCTAATATAAGATGGGATCTCCAGAAATATTGTTAAACTAGTGGGGTTTGTGATGTATTGTTAGTTTGTCAATCAATATTATTATTGCTTAGATTAATTCTCATTTTATTTATTGAAGAGAGATTAAAGAGTGAATATTTATTAAAAATATATAAACATTTTAAATAATTAAAAATAATAAATAAGAATGTGATTGTCAAAACATATATTTCTGTTGCAGTTAAACTAACAAATGACAAGTAAAATGATTCAGAGGAGTAAGAGTAAGTTGGAAAAAACGTCTAATTATACAATAACAATTAAAATATTATTCTAAAATTTTGAAAAGATATTCTACCTACAATAACCATATGTAGTAATTTTTGTTTTTTTCTCAAACTATGTCATTAATAAGTTATTACTTCAAAATTAGCAATTTTCATTTGTCACTAATTAGCACGTCTTTGGTGTTCGTTTGCTTGATTTAATAAGGTGGGTAGTATTATATTTATGTCAATTGATTAAAGTAAATGTTTTTCGAATATTTTGTAACAAGTCTAGTAAATGCTCCTCCCTCTGTCCCTAATTAATTGTTCACTTTTGAATTGACACACCTATTAAGAAAATAATAATTGATACAGTGAGTTTACCATTTTACCCCTATTAATTAGAAAGTGAATGAATTAAAAACTTAAGATTTTCAAGAAGTTCTATATTTTTCAAAGTAATAAATTGAGGGTATAATAGATTTTTTTTTTTGTCCTTTCTTGATTTGTCAAAATGGACAAGTAATTAGGGAAAACTAAAAAAGGATAAGTGGACAAGTAATTAGGGACAGAGGGAGTATTAAGTAGTAGTCCTTCGTTTCTTTTTAATTCTCATGTATATTAAAATATATGTTCTAAAATAATTATCAATTTAAACAATTAAGAGATAATTTTTAATTTTTTTTCTTTATATTAATTATTCTAGAATTAAGGAGTACATAAATCGATAAAGATTAAAGAATTAATAAAAAATATATTAGTCAAACTACATTTTTATTAATTTTTTCTTAAGGTTTATAGAAACTTTTTTCTTGACATATGATTTTTTTCAGGCTTGTTTTGGTTACTAAGATTATGAAAATAAATCCAGTATAAAAATTTATTTTACATTTTATTTGATCATATTTTTATTTTTAATATGTAATATCAATAAAATCTAACATCAAACTTATAATATAATTTGTTACCACATTCAATATGAGAAAACAGTAGAATCCGAACAAAACAAGTAACATAACAAAATTATATGAAAAAGTCTTTTCCAACCTTCTCAAAGCAAAAATTGGACACACAAATTTATTTAATTTAAAGTCAAACGGAGATTTCAAATCATACACGTTATATCTTATTTTGCATTGAACCAAATAAATCACAAAGATTAAATAATCATTAAGCATTATATATAAAATGTAAATAAAATATGGTGCATTTATTGTCCCACGCAACTGAACATAGTACTGGTATTATATTATATTATATTATATATACTGTGCCGATGGTGAAATAAAATATCAACAACATAAGATGAGTTTAATAACATCAACAAAAAAAAAAAACTTTTTTTTTGGGTTAAACACTTCAATGTTGGACTTTTTCCTTTGTAGACATCTAAAATTTTAATTACAAGTATTTCTTAGGTTTTTGATATAATCTATGGTTTATCGGAGTTAAAATTAGTAAAAGAAGAGTGTTATCTTGATCTTAAATTTGGAATAGAACTCAAACCCTCAAAAATGAAGCAAAACAACTATTGCCCAAACCCCAACCGAGATACACTATGAAATTGACGGAATAAATAATACCACGATGACGAGCTCAACGCGTAGAACAACTTCCGTCTAGGATTTAGGCCAAGAAAATTGATAATTTGAGTGATCTTAAACACTAGGCTTATGAATTTATCAGGTTCTCCATGAAAATAATGAAGAAAAAATGAAGTAGATGATATATATATAAAGTCCTACGCGAGTCGGGACCTATTCACGTGCCTTCTTGCGTCATCTCGTGAAATCACAAATAACTTTCTATTCTGAAGGTGTATACGAGATGCACTAATCTATGAGTAAATTCTTTTAACTCAATGTACATTTTTTTTGTTTTTAAAATTAAGTATATTCAATAAACAGATAAAATAACAAAATTATATGTTAAAGCCTTTTACAACGTTCTCCAAACTAAAATTGGACACACAAATTTATTTAATTTAAAAGTCAAGCTGGCATTTCAAATCATACACGTTATATTCTATTTGTATTAAACCAAACAAAGCACAAAGACTAAATAATTACCAAGGATTATAGTGAAATGAATAAAATTTATTTATCTTTAATTTGATGTTGGATGCAAGTCTTGAAAATAAAAAAATAAACTCCTAATAGGAAAACTTCCCCATTTAGTAGACTTTACAAGATGAATATAAAGGAATTTTTTTAAAAAATAATCACTTTTTGAATTGCAAATCAAATTTTAACTAGGATGTCAAACTATTACAATATTTTTCAGATTGAATATGTGTCAGTTGTGTGGATGAGAAACACCTTATTAAGACTATATACAATATTTGAGAAAGATTAGAGGTATTTTAGGACCTTTTTTTTAAAAATAAATTATTTCTCACTCAGTGTCTGAAGCTCTCACCAAATTTGAATCGCGCATTGCAGGATCCATTCGGAGTTGGAAAATGCTTATAATTGTGTATATTAAATTGTATATCGTGTACATATCAGTGTATATCACACATAAATTTTTGATCAAAGGGGTTATTAATTGGGTAAATTTTAGGAATCACATAGTTTTAATATGAAATTACAATCTATCCCTCTTTAGTTTGTAATTACATTAATCCCTTAAAAAGTAACACAAACCGGATACATAATATGTATCTCGAATACATTATAACATAAATCAGATACATAATATGTAACTCAGATACATTAAAAATTAGCTCGGATATATTATAAAATAAATCAGATACATAATATGTAGCTCGAATACAGTAAATACTGAACTGGATACATTAATATGTAGCTCGGATACATTAAAGAAATAAAAGATTTTAGAGATTTTTAAAAATAAAAAGGGATATTAAAAATAAAGAAAACATAAAACATGTATTTGAGTAATTTTTCAATATTAATTTGATTATTACAATTGGTACTCCACCTCATGGTCCTGAAGGCATAACAGAAAAAATAGCTTTGTGAGGTGACACTTGCCATTTCCTCCGAAACAGCATCCGGTGATTATGTCTTCACAATCACACTTTTTTACACACCTCAACTAACCCTTTTTTCATTCAATTTTGCTATCATAGTCGAACACCTAAACTAAAAATCACTCAATTTTGTACATCTTGTTAGCAGTAAAGAATACTACTCTGAAAAAGGGATGATCTTGAAAACTTATATTTTCATCATTTTCACTACTCTTTTCCTTCACTGGTATACTCTATAAACTTTGATGTTGTAGTTTCTGCTCTTTATTTTCTAGCTAAAGGGTAAATTTGAGAGATACCCATTTCATGGAATTTCAGAATTAGTTTAATTTCTTTGCTTTTTGGTTGTTATTATGTATGTGAGCTTGATGTTTATTAGCCAAGATTAGCTTATTTGATGCAAGTTTCAATCTTTTCCACTATTTACAGCTCTCCAAGTGTGTCAATTGAAATGGTTTTCTTTGAACTTTTCTATGGTAGTTTCTGGTAATTATTTTCTGGCAAAATAATTCGTTATAAGTTCTGATCCACTGGAGAAAGAAAACCCACATGTAATTTTGATAAAACTAAAAATTCTGATGCATTTCGATCTGGATTCGTTGGCCTCTTTGCTTAAGTGTGCAAGTTCTAATCTTTTGAGCATTACTGTTATTTATCACCATGGTGGCATCTGTTAGGCTGTTAGAGAGTTAGGACCATCTCAACAAGATTGGGGACCTAAAGTTAAATTCTAGGGAACATTTACGGAACATATACTATATCCATTGCTTTAGTGGCCTTAGGGTCGAGCCGGGGTGGTAGAAGAAGTTTTTGGCTTAAAGAGTTGGGCCATTGCTGAGTTTCAAATGTTTTCTCTTAGATAATGAATTGCAATGTATTGTTGAAGATATGTCTATTTTATGATCAAAGTGTGATATATTTGAGTATTATTCGGGTCATAACCACAGGGAAACCTCGGAAACTAAATCTCAGGGCGATATTGGACGAGCCAGCTTGCCACCTAGGGGTTGGAACTCCTATGACTCATTTTGTTGGACAATCACCGAGGAAGAGTTTCTTCAGAATGCAGAACTCGTAGCACAACGATTAAAACCTCATGGTTATGAGGTAATAGTTTCACAAGAACCATAACAATAGGCTTTAATGGTGTGTTTGTTATGATGGAAAATGACTTCTCTGTTTTCCGGTGTTTGGTTACAAGAAAATGCTTTCCATCTAAAGGGGGAAATTTAAATTTCCTAACTTATGGACATAAGTAGTTTCCTTATAACTGTAACTTCATATTATTAATTTTGAGTACTCAAAAGTTTCATCAAAACAACCTTTGTAGTTTGCTAATATTATTATGAATCTCTAATACATAATTATTTTCGAAAATTATTTCCCGTTCACCATCAAGCACTAGAAATCATTTTCCATAGAAATGAATTTCATCAGACTAAACACTCCCTAAAATAAGAAATCCGTAGAATTTAGATTCTTTTACAATTCTGACATGTTTTTGCTTTCATCTCTAAACTGTCTACTTTTGGATCTGTGCAGTATGTTGTGGTGGACTTTCTTTGGTATAGGAAGAAAACAATAGGTGCTTATACTGATTCTTATGGTTTCGATGTCTTTGATGAGTGGGGAAGGATGGTTCCTGACCCTGGAAGATGGCCTTCCTCTCAAGGTGGAAAAGGGTTTTCTGAAGTTGCCGGGAAGGTTCATAGCATGGGACTGAAATTTGGGATTCATGTAATGAGAGGTTTAAGTCTACAAGCATTCAATGCTAACACCCTCATACTGGATACCACTACGGTATTGTTCTTTATCCAGAATCAACTCAACTTTCCGCTTTCATTTATAGATGTAAATATTGGTATATCCAGTCCAATTTCATTAGACTGGAAATGCAGCTTCTTGGGCAAGTTCATACCCATTTTTTATCTAAGTGTGTTGACGTTAGTTGATAAAGTTCATCTTATAAGCTCTTATACATAGTAGTAGCTATGACAAATGTTTGACTTGTTGGTGATACATCCAACAGGGCAAAGCTTATGAGGAGGCAGGTCGACAATGGCGTGCACAAGATATTGGAATTAAGGAGAGGACTTGTGCATGGATGAAAAATGGTTTCATGAGTGTGAATACCAAGTTGGGAGCTGGAAGAGCATTCCTTAGGTCGCTCTATCAACAATATGCTGACTGGGGTGTTGATTTTGGTAAGACATATTTGTTACTCAAGACAATTATTGGGAGATATATTTCCATGGGTTATGATGATTCAGCTGATGATTTGACGTGTTCAAAAGTCTGATTTTCATGTGAAATCATAACATGGGAAATTAACTTTAATGTCATAAACCCAATGATTCTGCTTTCTAGGAAAACTTCTTTAAGAAGCAGGACTAATCCTTGTCTGGATGGTCCAAGCTAAAAATCCCAAATCACTTTTAACTGTTGAATTTTTTGTGCTTTATCTTAAAGGAATTTTCTGTTTTTTCTTCTTCAGTGAAACTTGACTGTGTATTCGGTGATGACTTGGATTTAGATGAGATAATCGTTGTTTCAGAGGTAAGGTTGTTAACTTTTTTCTGCTTAACCCACTGCATCTTGCCCCTTTTAATTGATCTATGACATGATTTTACTTTCTGAAAGGACGAACAAGTAAACATAATAGCTGAAAGATTTGTGTTTGGATCCATACTTCATCTAACAATGGCAAGTGAGAAATGTGATAACAGTGTACTTATCTGTAGGTATTGAATGAGCTTAGCCGACCTATCATATATTCCTTGTCCCCTGGAACTAATGCAAAACCAATCATAGCGAAGGAAGTTAGTGGGTTGGTCAATATGTATAGAGTAACTGGGGATGACTGGGATACTTGGGAAGATGTCTCTGCTCACTTCAACGTTGCGAGGTAAATTATGCTACCTGTTCTAATAATTTGTCAGGATTTTCTCTTTTTTTCTAAGCTTGCTGCCAAAAGTTTATTATCACATTGTGTATTGTGATTGCTCATCTATCTCGTAGATATGTCATATATTTGACGGCTTCTAAGTTAAGCAGTATGGTCAATGTTCTAACAATCAGATTATGTTCAGCTCAAATTTTATTTTCTGGTTTGTTCTTTGTCCGTGACACCATTTTGTTATTTAGCTGTTGACATAGGTTTCTCCTTACCCTTGTGCCAGGGACTTCACTGCTGCTAACTTAGTAGGAGTCAAGGGCCTGAAGGGGAAATCGTGGCCTGACTTGGATATGCTACCACTTGGATGGCTAACAGAAGCAGGTGATGGATTGTTTTTATTCTATTTTTGTTTTACTATAAAATAATATTCTCATTTCAGAAAGGATTTAGTATAAGTTTGCCAAAGATACATACTTGTTTGATGCATATTCATCCTCACCAGAGACTATTTATTGAAGTGCACTAGCATAAGGTTCTCTGTCTGTTACAACTTAAGGAGATAACTACAAATTATTGCTCCTGGATCTTCAAACTAGAGAGATTTTTTGCGACTTAAGTTAAATGTTAAACAGAGAAAAGTTGATCATATTGCAAACATCTACAATTTCTTGTGCTTAGCTCACTTGGTTAGGATTTAACATCAACCAAATTTGGTTACTATGATTCTCCTCCGACGCAGAATTATGTTTTCCTCTTGGGAAAAAC
Organism: Solanum verrucosum; assembly: GCF_900185275.1. NCBI lineage: Eukaryota > Viridiplantae > Streptophyta > Magnoliopsida > Solanales > Solanaceae > Solanum > Solanum verrucosum. Next base: position 2,105,925 of record NW_026019839.1, on the reverse strand, counting down.
AAGGAGGAAAATCCGGCACGAAATATTATACTCCGTTTTGGTGCAGGTTCAAATGATGGTCCACACAGATATTGCAGGCTTAATCTGGATGAACAACGTACTCAGGTAATTTTTCTGCAGTGCTTCTGCAAATATGACATAGCTCAAGTGATCGATTTGTATTCTATGGATCTTCTGGCAGGTGACTCTATGGTCCATGGTCAGGTCCCTCTCATCTTTGGTGGAGATATGAGAAAGCTTGATGATGCTACATTCAGTCTTCTTACGAATCCTACTCTGTTAGAGATTAACTGGTTTAGCTCTAACAACATGGAGGCATGTGAATAAATTTAAATTGACTCAACTTTTGTATTCACTTAGGCATACAGTTCAATCCTAAGCTGATATTTTCAAATGCAGTTTCATTACGTGACAGGCTCCTTAAGTTCAACTGGAAAACATAGCTTGAGTAACCATACTGAGGATAAAGAAAAAATAAATGTGTTGGAGACGAGAGTTTTGGCTTTAAGGAGCTGCAAAGATGTAAAGGCAAATGGCTGGTCTACTAAAGTTCTTGACAATAATGTAGAGAAAGTGTGCTGGGAAGAGAACTCAAATAAACGCAAGGCACCGTTTTGTCTAAACAAGAGAGAAGCACTTTCAGCATCGTAAATATCTTCAACTTCCTCTGATATATCGAATTCGATAGTGATTTTGTTATGCTATATTTTTCGATCTTCCTGGCTCATGATAAATTGTTCTTCATGCAGAGAAGGGGAGATGGTATATCAGCACCAAAATCTCGGGAGACTTCACTTATTGGTAACAGAGAGAACAGAACTTTGTGTTGGTGCATCTTCAAATAGAAAGCTTACAGCTAACGAGATCAGCAGAGGTTCATTTTCACGGTGCAGATCACATGCCAACCAGGTAATTCAGTTTGAATTTTGAGACATATGGCCTATTCTATTAGCAGCAGTTCATGCCACAAGTAGTTCTGTGCTTTCTTTGAATAAATGGAGACTCTTGTAGTTTCATCTAAATTTGCTGCTGATTTTTGCATAACAGATGTGGGAGAACTACAATGGAACCCTCATGAATAGTTATTCCGGTCTTTGTGCTATCATGGATTTTGTCAGAGGTTATTTTTTTTTCATCTGGAAAACTTGCCTACACTGCACTGATTTATGTCCAACTTAGAGATTGATACCTAATACTGTGTACTGATTCTTTTTTCATGCAGCTTCTTCTGGTGGAATTAGGTCCTGGCTTGCAACTGGAAGGAGAGGTATGGTTTCTCAAATGAAAAGTTTATTCCATAGAGAGACAACATATATCACTAACTCTAAAGGAGAATGTCTTTAATGGATGATAGTGAAATATATACATGCTTTTTTGTTAAGTTTTTGCGAGTCTGAATAAAGGGATACAGTTGGGGAAGTTTACAGTAATTAGCCTAAAGTTAAGGAGATGCAAGTAAGCTTCTATGCTTGTAACTCAAACAAATATCTAAGATTGAAATAATAGGTACCGAGGGAGTAAGAAAATTTGATGTAAGACCACTGTTGTGCGTTATAAGATACGAGCTAATTGTCTAGAAATTTGGTCTATGGTATGTGGTTCCTTAGCATTGAGCAATTCCTAAAGCTATAAAATGGAACAAAGTGAGTCCACTGTAATCCTACATGTATTATAGATCATTGCAAATATATACGCAGTAAGCACATCAGCGCCTGCGAGTACAGTTTGCAGATCAATTATTAGATGGTTTTAAGTTGTATTTACATTATCTGTGCAGTTGAACCAATAATAGCAAGCTATTTCTCAAGTTACCATATTGGGCTTGCTATGAATAGTTAAGACAGTATAAAGAGTTTTTACATTATCTGTGCAGTTGAACCAATGATAGCAGGCTATTTCTCAGTTAACCGTATTAGATTCGCTATGAATAGTTACATGTAAAAAGACTTCAGCACACTGTTGGTGCGTGGAATTTAACCCTTGTTAGATTATTGCAATCTGATATCTGTACACTGTTCGATACATTTTCAGGAGAGATCTATTTGGCTTTCTTCAATTTGAACAACCAGGTGACAAAAATGTCAGCAAAGATATCAGACATAACCAACGCGATTCATGCTACAAGTTCAAAGTGCTCAGGCACAGAAGTGTGGAGTGGCACAAATCTTGGAGCCATAAAGGATTCAATATCTATGTCAGTAAACGCTCACGGATGTGCATTGTTTGTCTTGAACTGCACATAATGTTGAATCCAACAAAGGAAGTTATACATCAGGTCCACACTTTTGTACAACTTCTGTTGAATCCCTTTACTGAAATGAAATACCACTATCCTTGTGTCTTATCATTCTTGTTAACCTATCATGTCATTAAGAGTTGGGATAGGGGACTTTTCATTGTCTCCTACCTTTTTATATCGGGATTTGTTGCACTTGAGCCAGAGGATCTTTTGGAAACAGTACCTCCACGAGGTAATAGTAAGCTCTGCATGGAATTTCACTGGATATGTTGTTGTTGTTGAAGGGACAATAGTCTTTTCATTTAGTTCATCTCCGATCCCCCGTAGGGAGAGGTATACAACCAATGGCCAGTTGCCTTCCCTCTCCTCTGAGGCCGATAACGTCCACTCGTGGAGCGCTTTGCCTTTTGATAGAGTAGCAAGCATTGATGATCTCGTATATGGAGAAAGAGATTGTAGATGTTAGTATATTAATATATTTCATTAAAATTTAAGTCTATGAAAAAGAGATAGTTAAATCTATAAAAAAGAGATTGTTGACATTTGTAGATTAATTTATTCATTGATAGGACATTTTGTTTCCATGCCAAAAAGTTAAATCTAACAAAATGTGGATTTATTAGACTAGATCTTGTGCAAGTTGGTACCCTATCTGTCTATATTAGAAAATCACAAAAGTTAGTCTTACGTACTAACACAAAAATCATAATTTCAAATCTTAATATTTCGATGAGTAATAATCTTTTGCCCTGTATTTTAATCTTTTTATTTTATTTTAATCTTATAAATGTAGACCTAAACTCTACTCGATCCAACCTAGTTTTTGAAAAGTGTAGTTCATATAAATTAGAAAGCTTTATATTTGTTTTACTCATCCAAAAGTTTAGTTTTCCAATTGTAACGCTTGTGTTAGTAGTTTTGTTGGTTGATTGTCCGAACTTTTACATTGTAATCCCCTTTTTCATTTTCCCTTCCCCTACCTCCAACTTTTAAAAAACGTGATTTTTTTAAGGACATAATATGAGACCATTTATGAGATGTATCCCTATTCTTGATGAATTAACTCATGATATAAACAATGCCTTTGTTGATAATTGGTAATTAGAGGGGCTGAATGTGATGATGCATGAAGAAAGAACTTTAATTTGTATTATTAGTGCAATATATTTTTTATTTGTTAGAAAAGAGTTTGAAGGTCTCACTCATTCATAGGGCCACATGAAATTGTATGCAATGACGTAATCCCCACAATATCCAAAGGGACCAAAAAGTTTGAATATGATTTGATGAATTGAAGGGCAAAAACAATTTTGAGATATTCTAAACTTTCTTTTTTTTAAGTGGGAAAAGATATCATTACTTGACCAAACTCAAATTCTATTCTACTGTATTTTCTACTATGAGGTTTAGGGAGTTTAGGCCCAAATATAATATATAATATTTAAGATTGGGACTTTTTTCAATCTTCAATATTATATATTATACTTGTGGAACTTTTAAAAGCTTTTATAATATAGTAGAATATATATATATATATATATATACTTTTAATATAGTAGAATATATGTCACAAATGGAAAAGTCCCAATCAAGGAAATGGAAAAGTTTCAATATATCATTTACAAATAACTTAAAAAGCATTAAAAATTACAATAATTACCAATTTAAAATATTTAAAAGCTATATTTTTCTATTTCTACTTTCTACTATATTATAAAAGGGAGTTTAGGCCCAAATATAATATATAATATTCAAGATTGGGACTTTTTCCAATCTTCAATATTATATATTATACTTGTGGAACTTTTAAAAGCTTTTATAATATAGTAGAATATATATATATACTTTTATAATATAGTAGAATATATGTCACAAATGGAAAAGTCTCAATCAAGGAAATGGAAAAGTCCCAATATATCATTTACAAATGACTTAAAAAGCATTAAAAATTACAATAATTACCAATTTAAAATATTTAAAAGCTATATAATAAAATAGGTTGACTCTCAGAATTTTATCAGGCTCACATATATTGGGACAGAAAAAATAACACATATCATTTTAAAATTACCAAAAAAGTATTATAAATAATAATAATTAACAACTTAAAATATCTGAAAGACATTTTAAAAGGGTTAATTTTGTAATTTTATCCATATCACATAAATTAGGACAAAGTGACCAGTAATGTACGTTATTTCAAAGTTACATAAAAATATTATAAATCACAATAATTAATGACTTAAAACATTTTTTAAAAAAATATGAAAATTTGGATGACTCTCCAAATTTCATTTGTGTCACATAAATTGAGACAACAAAAATAACATATATTGGGTCCATTTTAATTTATTTGTCTTATTTTTTTTATATTTAAAAATTGCGTAAAAATACTATAAATCATGATAATTGACAACACAAAATATGTTTTGAAAATAATACAAAAAATTCCACTGATTCTTGAAGTGAATCTATCGTAAAAATACTATAAATCATGATAATTGACAACATAAAATATTTACAAAATGTTGTATGCGGGTAGCCTTATTATGCCTTAAATAGCGTCAAAGAAAGTACATGTTTGTGATAAAAAAACTTATTCCTTTATCCACGTAAACAATCGCTTCAAAAGCTCGGTTATTAGCCCCAAAACATACCATTTATATTGTTGGGCCCGTGCATAGCACGGATAACATTATCTACTTTTTCAATAAAGTTTAGTAAATTCAGTTAAGGGATAAAAGAGGTTTTATTTATGGGTAGACAATAGTTTGTATTTAGTCAAATTATAAATTACGAGATCGTTTGATTAGTGAGATATTGAGATAGACAAAATTATTATCCTTAATTTGTCGATCAAACGATCGCTTTAATTCATGCTACCTTTTTATACTTTTTGCTAGTTCCTTTATGAACCATTTTCTTTTAACACAATACTAATGATTTTTTTTTTTAAAAAAAAAACACACATGATAGCTAAGCATTAGTTCCAAACTAAAAGGATATATTTTGACTAGATGAATTCTTTATATTTGTTTCATTTTATTTGAGTTCTCTTATATTATCACTTTTTAAAGGTACTCTCTAATACTGGAGTTCTTAAAAAAAAATTGAGCAACATGATTCTAAAGTCTTAATTTCAATTTGTTGATATGTTAACATAGATTCTTTGCCTCGACTAGTAGAGTACAATATTTTCTTTATATATATTAAAGTAAAAATAATTTTGAATAGGTTGATAAATGATGCAGTGATACGTAACAAGAGTGATCGGTCAAAGCGGTCCAATAAAGATATAATAGGGTTGAATAACATTTTTGGGAAAAGACTAGTAAGAGAAAAACTTAGATCGAGAAAGATCTGAAGTTGATATCGTTGTAATCGATATTACGCTGATAAAGATCATCTACCAATATATTATTTTACTTCTTATTGATCTTTTAATTCATTTGCTATCAATTGTTGTTATTTATAATTAGGTCAATTTAATTCGCATGTTCTTAAATCATATTTAAAATTTAACTGGATCGTATCATTTTACATATTTACCCATGTGTGTGTATGTGGAAATTGGAATATATCAAAGAAGCATAATTAAATTGTGGAACTATTGATGTCTATAGAGGAGGGTAGAGTAGGTTGCAATCTTAGCTTTGTTTTGAAGCAAAAGAAAACTCCTCAAACTCGATATAGTCTTGTTACTCTTTTTATTGGTTCATATTAATTCCCAAAAAAGCACAAAAAAATTTAAAAATACTTTTCTTAATCTTGTAAGATTCTTGAAGAATTCAAAGTTAATTTTGCTACTAATCAATCTTGTTTGCTTGCACGGATTGTATAGTGTCATTTTGTCCATCAATTGTTATTCACTTGCTTTTTCTACGTGTTGCATTGACAATAAGATTTCTTGCTAAAATTGTAACATGTTATCAAATATTTAATCCAATTTTTAGGTGCTAGCATTTTGGGAATATTTGGTTGAAGTTGGAAAAAAATAATTATTTTTGTCAAAACACAGGATATATGTAAATCTTTATCTTTCTTTTTTGAAGTTTTGTGATTGGAAAATTATTTTAACTTCAACTTCAAAAACTCCCTTCATCCCCTCTTATGTGTTGTAGTTGGATTGAACTCAAAATTTAAGAAATATGAGAAGATTTTTCAATATTCCAAAACTATCTTTCTTTAAAATAAATGAGGTTTTAAATAGAGAAGTACATTTTTTGTCAAATAAATGAAACTCAACGTAGATAAAGTGTTAATAATGTCATTAAATATTTACGAAATGTGTTTTTTAAATTGGCTAAAAAGTGTTACATAAATTGAAGGAGTATTTTTTTTTTTTTTTTTTTAATTTCAGTTTCAACCAAAAACTATTTGGCTACTGAACTTGAAATCAAGGAGTGAAATATAATACCAAATTGAAGTTAGAAAATCTTAAGAAATGGAAATAAAAAAACTTAAAAATGAGATTGGGGAGACCCACATAAAAATATATTTCCACTTTTGGCGCCTTATTTACTTTTTGTATATATATATATATATTTTATTTTATTTTAATTTTTTTTTTAGGATGAAATCTCCAACCACCTTGGGATTATAAAACTATAAAATGCCACTGCACCTTATTTCTCTTCTTCTTCATCATTTATCGCCATTTTATTCATTTTCCTTTTATACTTTTTCTACCTGAAATGAAATCTCCCGCAGTTCAAGGATCTTCTTCTCGTTTTTATCTCTGATTCTCCAACTTCTAACTGTCACAAATCTTTTATTTCAATTCTTTACCCTCTTTTCTCTCCAATTTTCTTCATCTTTAACCAAACATGGACTCTTCTTCTAATCTCAATTTCCCATTCACAATTTCATATACACCCACTAAGTTAAATCCTCAATTCTGTCTCAAAAAACCAATCTTTTTCACTTTTCTGAAGTACCCATCTTCTTTCTTGACGATTTCATCGACACCCACCAAGCCAAATCCTCAATTTTGTAGTAAAAATCCAATCTTTTTCACTTCTATGCAATGTTTAAGAAATAAAAGACCTGGGCTGTCATCAGCTTCTTGCTTGATTATGGAAGAAGCGCCATTGGAGGAGAGGTTAAGTGTTGTTGACAAAGTTCATAGTTTATCTTTGGAATTTAGGTCCTTATCAGAACCAATTGATAGAGTGAAAAGATTATTACACTATGCAAGTATTCTCTCTCCATTATGTGAGTCAGTTAGGGTTCAGGAAAATCGAGTTTTGGGTTGTACAACACAGGTGTGGTTAGAGGCGAGGATGGATAATAGGGGTTCTATGAAGTTTAGTGTAGATAGTGATTCAGAAATTACTAAAGGGTTTTGCTCTTGCTTGATGTGGGTGCTTGATGGGGCAGAACCAGAGGAAATTCTAAGTGTTACAGCAGAGGATTTGGGAGATATGAATGTGGGGTTGCCTAAAAAAGGTCGTTCAAGAGTTAATACTTGGCATAATGTGTTGTTCAGTATGCAGAATAGGACTAAAGATTGTGTTCAAGAGAGGAAGAGAGCTTTGTCTTTGGAAGATCTTCATTCTTTAGTCATTAGACCTCATGAACATGTTGCTGGGCCTAGTGCCAATGGAAGTTACTTGGAATCTGAGGTTGGTGTTAAGTAGCAATTTTTTTTATGTCATAATAAATAAACAAACATTAAAAACTTGGTCTCAGCTTGCAAGTAAATACTCCAACTTTGAGTATGCACAACTAGACCCTTCAACTCGTCTTGTAGTTGAACACTCCAACTTACAAAATGATCCTCTAAACAACTCCCACCAAATTTATGTGACATGTCATCATCGGTGTCCATGAGACACAACAGGGACACGTTGAAGTGTTTAGTTGCCAATTGAGACCAAATTGAGGTGTCTAGATGTGCACTCTCAAAGTTGAGAGTGCTTACTTGCTAGTGGAGGCCGAGTTTGAGTGTATGTTTATGTATAATGCTTTATTTTTTATTGTCATTTTATTGGCTTGTTTATGTTTTTGGGTGAATGTGTACATCATGATCATGGGAAGATCCAAAGGGATCTTTTGATTCTTCTTTTAAAGAAATCAATTTGTACCTAATGATGGATGCCATGAGATCAGACTTTGTATTTTAGTAGTTGGAATAGTAGTGCACTAATTATTTTTCTTATTCTGGATACTATATGTTGTAAATTAGTATAAACTATTATGTGGAGGTTCCACCAACCACCACTTTCCAAGAAAGATGAAAAATTTAAAAGATTAAAACAGAATAGGAAAACACCAACAGTTTGTTCTTTAATCCATTATTCAAGCGAAAGCAAACAATTCTGCTTAGAAGGAAGTCATTATTAGTTTCATGGTTTGGGCCTGAAAAGTGAACATGAAGTAGACTGCTTAAATATCCACATATTTGTACTAGTTGAGGTAAGGTCAGTTGGCGCTTTTTATGGTGTTGAGGAACAGACCTATTCTGGATATGGCACATTCTATGATGAGAGGAAACACCTTGTAAACTGCACAGTAGAAATTCTTTTGGTTCCAAATATCTAATTTGTTGAGTTGGCCTAGGGCAGTATTCATATAGCTAGGATATGTATCTATCACTTCGTCTTGAATTTTTTCAAGCTTGTAAGCAGGTTTTGTGGCTTTTGGAGCATTCAAGACTTGGTTAATTATAAATATTGAACACCTTATCTATTTATTTTTGGTTAAAAGGATAATAAATTATTAATATTAAGGAGATCTATCATAAGAAGTTAAGAACTACTACTACAAATACATTTCATATTGACCAAGAGGAGAGTGGAAATCACATTGTTTTCTTTACATGCCTGTATGTGTTTGGAACTACGACAAGCGACTACTCTTCAGTCCAGAACAAGTTGAGGTCAGCTATCCAACATGTTTTAGAAAGAAAACAAGGATGTTAGGTTGCAAGGCCACAATTATCCCAATAGAAGAAAAACAGCAAAAAACACTCAGGTAAATTGGTTTGGACAAGATTTTGTGATTAACTCAACATTCTGATTCACTTTCATTCTACTAAAGTTTAAGAAAGGTTCTTTTAGGAATTACTTTTAAATCGCCTTGTAGGTGAGGTTATAAAGAATTAATATGTAAAAACGCTTGAATGGAAGTATCAATTTGACCTCACTATTTATTAGATTACTGAGGGACATATATGTAATGTTCTGGTTAGAAATCCTTTTGGACTTGTCCCATTCATGTAGAATGATTCCAAAGTCAGATTCTGTTATTAAGATCTCTTCATAGAAAAGGCTTTTCTACTTATTTTTCCTTCAATTAATTATGATATGCTGCATTTTCCTTGTCATTTTGTAGTTGAAGCAAAATTAACAGGTGGGAAAAGAAATATCATTTTCTTTGATCTGTTCCAGTCTCATCATCGTTTATTGCATCACGTGTACGGGGTTTAGCTTCAACTATTTTCCGTATAGAACCTCTGACATTTGAACTTGTGGATATAAGACAACTAAAGATAAGGGCATCGAGCTCATTTTCATCATCGATGAGAACTTCAATAATATTTTGGTATCTCTTGTCTAGTTAGTTAGAACACGATTTTTAACTGAAGTCAGAGAAATTTGTGTTCCTTGCTCCTCAGTCTTCAGACTATAGCGAACAATTAAAAGATTGAGCGAACATGAATGAAAATGCTCTTGCTTTTATTTTAAGATACAAATTCAAACAATGTTTATGTATCTGAAATTCATTCCCATGTCAAGATCTTACTGAAGCTGTTGGGAAAGGTATCTCATTATCCCATTTATTTGATATTTACTACTTGTATATAATGGTTGACAAAGTAAATAAGGTGTCAAAGCATGTGTGACCTCTAATAGAACCCTTTGCTCATAAATTATTATTATTATTATTATTATTTTGCAATTTATGCCTGTCCCTGATGGTAAGCACCCCTCACTTCCAATCCGAAGGTTGTGAGTTCGAGTCACCAAGGGAGCAAAAGGGATGGGAGCTCCTAGGGAGGGTAAAAAAAAAAAACTTTTTTTTAAAAAAAGTATATCTTTAAATTCTGGTATTATTCTGTTGCTTGCAGCCTAAGTGCAGTTTCGAAGTCCAATGATTCTCAGCCAAGCTTTGTTCCATTGTTAGATGAATCTGCTTAAGTTTCACCATCTTCTTCTTTTGTTACTGATAAGGCTTTTGTTCTCCACTTTGCACCCGAGGCAACTTCCTTCTCATTCTTTATCCTTGCTTTTCACAGGTAAAAATCTTATTCTTATCTTTTTGTTTTAGTACGTTGCCACTGATACTCCATATTGCAAACCTTACAAACTAACATGTATATTGCAGACCTTACAACTAACACGCCATTCTAAATACGATTCTACGTACATGTTGCATAGAATTGAATTCACTGGGGCAATAAAGCAGATGATTGTTGATATAATTTTTGTACTGAGTTGCCTCTTTCAAGGCATTCATTGAAGATGAGCCATGGACTTCTCCCTGTGGCATAAGTTGTTGATGTAATCTCTGTTGTATTTTGTAGCAACCTACTAGTTTTTTTCTTCTTCTTAGATGCAAGACAAATAGTTCTCAAATGTTGTTTGTATCTTTTGGAAGAGAAATTTCCAAATGAGTATTCTCTATTGAGAAAATTCATACATTGGAGTGATAACTGATTTAACCTTTACACTTTTGAAACTAGGAAGGGAGGGATTGCTTTGTAAAGACTATGAGTAAGTTGGGAGAAAATCTTTTTTCAATACCCAAAGGAAAGTGAAATTTTTGTTACTCTATGGTGAAGAAAATTGTGGGAAATCGAATAATTATACAATATTTGTCTTATGTAACACGTTGAGATTATTTAGCTACTATGTTCACAGAAGCAATAAACATAAATGGACTTGAACAATTAGGCAACATTGAAGTACCTAAAACACCTAGCTATATCAAAGTTGTCATGTTGGAGTTTCACATTTAAATTTCTTGTTAGTGTCTATCCCAAAAAGAATCATGTTCTTCTACTATTCATATGAATTGAAAACCTTATAGAGGTGTTTGAGTGGTATTAGCTAAAGTAAAGGATTCAACTTAATATGTATGTACTTTGATTTAACTATTATAAAATGTTTACCGGTATTTAACTTTTAAATAATTTGATTATGTAATATTCATATTGTCACTACACATAACTTAAATCATAAGTTAAAATCTGTGATATAACTAGTTTATTGTTCTCCACTTCATATCATTTGATGGAAACCCCACACCCAATATGAAATGTTGCCTTGTTGGATTAAAAAGGAGGGGTTCACTGAAAAGGAAAGATTTCATTGCTACGATTATCAGAGATTAGAGGTCAAAACTTTCTTTTGGTACCTCACCTTTTATTGGATTTCAAACATATAATTTTTTTTTAATGTAATTTGCATCAACAAGACAAATAATTCTTACACTCTCACTCATCTGCTCCAAGCTTATAATCAAAATGGATCATAATTATTAACTTTTGCTCATATTGTATATAATTTGAAAATTAGGTCACTTTTCCTATTTTTCTTCTTCTACCCAACCGTCTCTTGATTGTTAGTTGACAAACTTGGTTAATAAGTATATTTGAAGCTCAAATAGTGGTTGTAGTATTGGTTTTAAGATTTGGGTAGTGAAAATCGTATTAAAAAAATAACCCATCGTTATTGAACAAACTTGAAAATATAGGTTTGAATTTGGTTTTTATGAGAATTTTTGAGTGACTACTATTTAGATTTATCGAAAATATCCTAAGGTGTTTGTCCACAAAATTTAAAGTCACTAGGTAGAGATTTGTGTTGATTTTGAACAAAAATTACAATAGAAAATTGTATAAAAATTAAAGTATGTTACAGTAACTAGCGGTGAATTATACTTTTATGTTGTATGTATCTTTAATGTCAATCTTTTGGATTGTGTATATCCTTAAAGCTAGAGCCGTCAACCGTTGGGTTGGCCTGGCCTAGGCAGTGATTTGATAAAGTTGGGTTAAGATTTTTGGAGTCCATTTAAGAAAATTACTATTTAGCCCGGCCTGAAAAAGCCTGCGGATTTGTTGGGCTTGAGAAATATGAGTAGGCTCGATCCGTGGGTCAAATAAAAATAATTTTAAAACAAATAAAAAGATAGAGTATTAAAAATAACAAGAGTCCAATTTTTTTTTTTAAGTTTTAAATATTAAAATTTAAATACAAATTATGTGTCACGACCCGAGCCTACACCCTGGACGTGGTCGGCACTCGAAGACCATTGCTGGTCCCCAAGCGAACCTCATCCTGGCTGACTACAAGCGGAAGACTAACTTAAGCATGCAAAAACTTAAAAATTGAATAAAATTCATGAAACAGAAATACAAAACTTTAACTCAAATGAAAAACTCTGAATATAAAAATAATATTCAACTCGCCATAAAATAGGCAACTTAAGTCTTTAAAATATTTAATAAAATGAATAATACAGACTTCTTAAATATACTGACTATCTATGAAACCTCTAACTGATAAAGATGGAAGTCGAGACAAGACCCACGACATCCTAACTAAACTGAAAAGTAAATGAAATCCTCCGAAAACAAGGAGGCTCACCATAGTTAACTTGAACTCCCGGATATATCAACGAAGCTCCTGTTGATGATCCTGAATACTTGTGTCTGCATCATGAGAAGATGCAGGCCAAATGACTCAGTATGTGGAATGTACGAGCATGCAAGGGGAATTTTAAAACATAACATAAGATTGAACTTGACAAAAAAGAAACATACTTACCTCTTTTCAAACTCATTGAACTCAACTCAACTTAAGAATAAGCTACTCAACTCAAGGATTAGATACTCCACTTCAAAGATATGATACTCGACTCAATGAAGCACAAATCAACTTAAGATACTCAACTTAAGGTACTCAACTTGAAATACTCAACATAACTGGACTCATTTCAATATAAAACAAATTTTAAAGAAAATGCAATATAAAGAAAAGTTATTTAAAAACATGATGTCAACTCTATGTGTATGCAAAAATACAACATAACTCTGAAATGTATGTAGGAATACAAATAACTGTGTATATAAAAATACAATAGCTTTTGTGGGAGTTTTTCTAACCAACAACCATCACTTAAGAGTTATAGTGATGATACAACACTTTACCTCGCGCTTCCAATGACCATCTTATACCTTGCCATCAGTATAGAACCTTAACTTAACTTAGTGGATCCACTATCTTAACTTACGTGATCATCTAAAAAGTATGACCCGTTAAATCCCATGTTGGCCACATGGTTCTTATGGAGATTTGAGTTAATATGAACTCGCGTCCCCAATTCGATGCTCAATACCACTCCCAAAAATATACTTTAGCTCATATGTGTTTTAAACACCTCTTTCTTTAGTTTGAGATAATTACTTTAAGCTTAGCCCAAAGGCTCTTTTGGAATCAATGTTTCCTTTACTAAAAACTAGCCCAAAGGCTCTCTTGGAATCATGTTCCCTTTTCTTGCTCAAATGTGTAAAAACATTTATAAACTCTTAGGGAATACTTAGTTCCCTTATAACTTTTGAGAAATGAATTCAACTCTTTACTCTTTGCTTAACTTGAAACTTTCAGTCTTATAACGAAGTTAAAACGTTTATAAAAAACTTTACTCTTACTCTTTACTTAACTTCAAAGCTTAAGTCTTAAAACAATGTTAAAATATTTGTAAAAGACTCCTTAAAATATGGTTCATGCCGAATTAGGGACATGAATGACTCAATGCAAGGTTTTCAATAACCATAGATAAAACTCAATACTTCGAACTTAAGAACTTCAATGATACTACTCATTTAAAGAATGTTCAACTCAAAGGGTTCATGCGGAATTATAGGCATGAACTTCTTAACTCAAGAACTCAAAGATACTTCTCAAAAGGGCTTAGGAACTCAACACTTAAAGGCTTAAAACTTGAAGATACCACTTCTCTGAAAGATGCTCAACTTACGAACTTCATGCGGAATTATGGGCATGAAACAACTCGACTCGATGATCTACATAACAACATGGACTCATGTATACGACTCTTCTCGTTCTCTTACTTACTTTCTCAGAACTTAGTTCAAATCGATAGTTGATCTCAAAGGATTCACAATTGAACTCAAAGGTTTACTTGAACTTTACTCTTAACTCTCTCATGAATGTGAATTATGAATTCAAGAGTTTTGGTTCATGATATGAAGGATCTCATGATGACAAACTAAATTCATGAATGCATTCTCCTCATCCTCATACTCACTTGCTCGAGTCTTGAAACAAGTTACTAGTAATTGTAGAAGACTCCTAAAAAAGACTCCAAGGGACCTTATAAAAAAGGTTTGAAACAACTCTCAAACTTGACTCTCAACTCTACATTGAATTTGATTTATGAATTCAAGGTTATGATCATGTTTGGAATGATTTTAGGTGTTTAGAAGTAGCTTAGAGTAGTTAGAATTGAAAAGGAGTGAAAGTGCACTTTAAACGAACTCAAACGGGCAACCGACGACAAATTGGATGAGGCAGGCTGATAACGATCAAGAAAGGAAAGAAATAAAGAAAGAAAGGATATGTGGATTAATACTCAAGTTATTGAAATTATGGGCAACAAGGGACTAAAATCCTCACCTCCTAATTGACTTCAACAACCTAAATTCAACCCAAGGAAGAATAATCAAATGAAACCAAGAATCACAAAGGGGTAACACTTTGATTAATCAAACACAAGAAGTTAACAAGCAATCCCAAGAGTTCACCCTAATTACTCACTAATTACTCACTAAGAAGAAACTATAATTTGAGAGTCAATATTCAATATAGTCTAAGTCTTCCCAAAATAAAAGAGACTACTATTTATACTAAAAAAATAAACAAGACACTTTTTGACAATTTTACCCTTAATGAGATAAAGGCCTTGTTTGGTTGCCTTCTTTTGTGAATTCTTGAACTCATGAAATGGTCATTTGCACACATGGCCTCTTTCCTTTTTCCTTCTCATTTTGATGTACCTTACACACATTGTATGTCCTTCTTTGGTGACCTTCAAACTCCTCTAATGCTTCCCTTTTCATGAACATTGCTTGTAGGCCTTGGAGATCCTTTGCTTGACTTCGTGTGAATGGTCTTGAGGGGTATATGCCACTCATGTTAGTGTCATCTATGCTGCCCATGTTATCATCCTCCCCTTCTTAAAAATGATTCGTCCTCGAATCCAAAGGATCACTTACAACACAAGGAGATAAATCACTAACAATGAAAACATTATGAACATTATACTCACTTGGTAGGTTAATCATGTAAGCTTTGTCATTGATTCTCTTGAGTACTTTGAAGGGTCCATCCCCTCTTGGGCTTAGCTTTCCTTTTCGTACTTGTGGAAACCTCTACTTTCGGAAATGCACCCACACCCAATCATCTGGATTGAGGATCACTTCCTTTCTCCCTCGATTCTTTCTAATGGCCACCTTTGAATTGTTCTTTTCAATGGCCTCTTTGACCTTGGCATGAATGTTCATCATCTCCTTTGCCCTATTCTTGGCATCTAGGCTCACAACAACATCGCTAGACAAAGGAATCATGGTTAATGGAAACAAAGGTTTAAAACCATAACATGCCTCAAATGGAGACATTCCAATAGAGAAGTGGAAAGACCGATTATATGCAAATTCAATCAAGGGTAAACGGTCTTCCCAAGTAGTTGGGGTTCCTCTAATCATGCATCGAAGCATGCTTCCAAGAGTCTGGTTGACTACTTCGGTTTGTCCATCGGTTTGAGGATGGCAAGAAGTAGAAAACATAAGTTTGGTACCAAGTGTACCCTATAGACTCTTCCAAAAATGACTAAGAAACTTGGAGTCCCTATCACTAACAATGGTTTGAGGGACTCCATGCAATTTAAGCACATTGATAACAAACAAAGATGCTACATGGGATGCATCATCACATTTATGGCATGGAATAAAATGAGCCATTTTAGAAAATCTATCCACTACCACAAATATACTATCATGTCCTCTTTTAGTCCTAGGAAGTCCCAACACAAAGTCCATAGAAATATCCATCCACAGACCATTTGGAGTAGGAAGAGGAGTATACTTACCTTGGGGCCTAGTCGTGGATTTGGCTTGCTTGCATTCTAGACATTGTCCATTAACCCTCTCCACATCATACTTCATCTTGGGCCAAAAGAACTGCTTCTTAAGAATATCAAGGGTTTTTGGTACCCCAAAGTGTCCCATCAAACCACCACTATGAGCCTCCTTGACAAATAACTCTCTCCATGAGCTCATGGGCACACATGCTTGGCCATATTTGAACAATAAACCATCAACCAATTGGTACCTATCAACTCGCTTCCCTTGACTAAGATTATCAAAGGTATCTTTGAAGTCGGCATTTATAAAATAGAATCCCTTTAAGCTTTCAAACCCCATCTTTCTAGAAACCAAGGTATTGACCAATACAAACCTTTTTGATAGAGCATCCGCTACCACATTCTTCTTGCCTTGATTGTAGTTGATCACATATAGAAAGGTTTCAATGAATTCAACCCACTTAGCATGTCGTTGGTTCAACTTGGATTGCCCCTTGAGATGCTTCAAGGACTCATGATCGGTCCTTATCACAAATTTTTTGTGCCACAAGTAGTGTTGCCAATGAGCCAACACTCGCACAAGTGCATACAATTCCTTGTCATAAGTTGAGTACTTGAGTGTAGCTCCCTTTAACTTTTCACTAAAGAAAGCTAATGGTTTTCCTTCTTGCATCAACACACCACCTATACCAACACCTGAAACATCACATTCAATTTCAAAGGCCTTGTCAAAGTTGGGTAGTTGGAGCAAGGGTGCAGAACTCAACATCAATTTCAAGGCTTGAAAAGACTTCTCCTGCTCTTCACCCCATACGAAAGGTACATTTTTCTTGATTAGTTCGGTCAAAGGAGCAGCAATTGAACTAAAGCCCTTCACAAATCACCGATAAAAACTTGCTAACCCATGAAAACTTCTTACCTCAGTTGCACTGGTTGGGGTCGGCCAAGTCTTGATGGACTCCACCTTCTCTTCATAGACCTCAATCCCATTTGCATTAACCACAAAACCCAAAAACACAACTTTATCAGCACAAAATGAACATTTCTTGAAATTAGCAAAGAGACGCTCTCGTAGTAGGACATCAAACACTTGTTTCAAATGGGATACATGTTCCTCCATTGTCTTACTATACACAAGTATGTCATCAAAATACACCACAACAAACCTGTTGATGAAAAGTTTGAGAACGTGGTTCATCAATCTCATGAAAGTGCTTGGGGCATTCGTCAATCCAAATGGCATCACAAGCCATTCATACAGTCCAAACTTTGTCTTGAAGGCCGTCTTCCACTCATCACCCGACTTCATACGAATTTGATGATACCCACTTCGAAGGTCAATCTTGGAGAAAATAATAGAACCATATATCTCATCAAGCATATCATCAAGTCGAGGAATGGGATGTCGATACTTCACCGTGATTTTATTTACGACTCTACAATCAATACACATTCTCTAAGTGCCATCCTTTTTGGGAACAAGAATTACTGGTATGGCACAAGGACTTAGGCTTTCTTTGATCAACCCCTTCTCAAGAAGCTCTTCCATTTGCGTTGATAGCTCTTTGGTTTTTGCCAAGTTACACTTATAAGCTGGACGATTGGAAATTTATGAACTCGGTATAAAATCTATTTGGTGCTCGATTCCCCTCAAGGGTGGTAATCCAACGGGCATCTCATCTGGAAATAGCTCATCATAGCCCTGCAAAAGAGAAGAAATAATACTAGGCAAAGTGTTTGTATCTTGGTTAGCATGTAACAAAAGGTTGGTGTTGACAAGACACACTAGAAATCATTCCTCATCCACACCCTTTAAACAGTTGCTTGGCTTTTCTATCATGCACATGTTCTTATTATTTTTAACTAAGGCACTCCCCTCCTTTGGAACGATGGTGGAACTTTCACCTTCACCTTTTGCCGCCTCGTCTTTTATTCTCTCCCGAAGCTCCTTCATAGCCCGATAGTCCTCACTCACTTGATATGGAGTGAGAGGTGCAAGCACATACTTTTTACCTTCAATCACAAAAGTGTATTTGTTGGATCTCCCTTGGTGCACAACATCTCTATCAAATTGCCAAGGTCTCCCCAACAGTAGGTGACATGCCAACGTGGGAACCACATCACAAACCAATTCTTCATTGTACTTTCCCACACTAAACAAAATACTTGCTTATTTGAGGACCTTCATCTCTCCACTCTCATTGAGCCATTGTAGCTTATAAGGATTTGGATGGTTGCTGGTTTGTATTTTCATATGCTCCACCAAGGAACTACTCACCACATTGGTGCAACTTCCGCTATCAATGATTAAAGAACACACTTTATCTTGGATTTTGTACTTAGCATGAAATAGATTCTCCATTTGGTCAAGTTCTTCTTTTGCAAGGGATCCCATAATTCTTCTCACAACACATGAAAGATTGACATTCATGTTCAAGTCTTCATCATCATCAAGCAAAGAATTTCCCTTCTCCATGAAGCAAGAAAAATTCACCCTCTCATCCAACTTTTCCTCTTCATCCCCTGAAGCACCTTCCTCTCCTTCACCCTTATCTCCCTCTCCCTCATTTTTGTCTGCACCCTCATCTTCATCTTCAGTCTTATATCCATCACGAAGAGCAACAATTGTTCTCCTATTTGGACACTCATTAGCAACATGTCCCCTCCCTTGACATTTAAAGCATTGAATTGTAGAAGGTCGAGGAAAGTTAGGTTTAACATAGTTACCTCCTTGTGGTTGCTCACTGGCCTTGGATTTGTAATCAAGCTTGACTTGGGCAGCTTGACCTCCACCTTTAGGTTGCTCCCTAGAGGATGTCGTCTTCCAATTATCTCTACCTTTGCTCCATGTGAAAGCTAAAGAACTTTTGGCCTTGTATGATTTTTCTTCTTTCAAATCTGCTTCTACCTTTGAGGCATCATGGAAAGCCGCTTCAAGAGTCTCATAGTGCTTAAGCTTCAAGGGCTTCAAGATATCATACCTCAAGTTTGCCACGAATCGTATTATCGTACACTCCATATTCTCTTCAATTTTAGACTTCATCCGCAAGTTCTCAAACTCATCATAATATTTTTCCACACTTTTGGTACCTTGCCTCAACATGTACACCTTCTTGAGCACCTCTTGGTAGTAGTTTGGAGTCAAGTATCTCAACTCCATAAGTGCAATCAACTATTGCCAAGTAGGTAACTCGTAGTCATGATGGCTCTCCCTTTCCATCATCTTGGACTCCCACCAAGTTGATGCGTATTCCTCAAATTGCATGAGAGCATACTTCGCCTTCAAAGTTTCTGAGATATTATTTGTGAGAAAAATTCGCTCACTTTGAATTTTCCATTCCAAGAACTCATCGGGGTCACTACTTCCTTTGAACCTTGGAGGTGTGACCTTGATAGTGTTCAAGCCCCTATCTTGATGATCATTCCTCTCCCTAAACCTATTTCCTCTATTTACCATCTTATCGCCTCTATATCCCATCCTATCTCCTCTATTTACATATTCTTGATCTCCCATGCCTTGGTCCCACCCCAAGTGTCGAGGTCGTACTCCTCCCCTTTGTACTCCATTTCCATCCCTACCCCCATGTTCCCAAATCTCATCATTATTGAACTCCTCATGAATTTCATCATAGAGAGGATTTTGGTATTGGTAGTCTTGGTAGGGCATTTGTGGTGTATTTTGTGGATGTGATGTGTAGGGTTCATGAAAAGATGCATTTGAAGCATTTCGAAATGGTGTTTGGTATTGGACTTGGTTTGCCACAAAAGGAAGATTTTCCTGTGGCGGGTGATAGGGTTGTGGATTTGGATGTGGCGTAGGCTGTCTTAGGTGGTTTGGAGGGTTGGGAAATTCGAAAGTAGGGCGTTGGTAGTTTCGGGTTTGGATTTGTGGAGGAGAACATAGATTATGAGCTTGTCCCGAAGCAAGGGTGGTGGAATGCACCGATGCCCTCCTTATCTTATCATATTCGGGTTGAATTGCTTTCCTTCTATTCTTATTTTCCACTCGTACCAATCTTTCCTCCATACCTCCCATTCTTCCATTCATTTCCGCTACTTGCTTAGAGATGTTGGTGAGAACCTCCATGATGTTCTCCGAACCCTCTCCAATTGGACTTGTATTAGACATGATACCTACAAAACTAAACAAATGAGGTTAGTAGAAAAGCCTCACGTCACTCGTATTTAACTCTCAACTCACTTTCTATGGCGTCGTCTCAAAATTGATAGTGAACTAGCTCCGTTCAATCAACTCAAGATCACCTATCCTTTGTGATGGAGTGGATTCTTGTGACTCTTGAAAGAAGGACGACCCAAAAAAAAACTAATGGACTTGAATCAAGAAGGTTATCAATGAATTAAGATGAGAAAAGTAGAATAAAGAAGCACCAAAAGATTCAGACTCAAAATAAACCAAGCAACAAAAGTAGAAGAATTACTTCTTGTTACTTAATTTGAAGGATCAGAGAAATGATTTAATGATTAAAACTAGTTAACAAGTAATCAAAGATGTTAATTAATTGTTAAATAGTTGAAAATTAGAAGAAAAATGAGTTTAGAAGAAGAAGAAGTGAATTTGGACACTTAGAAAAAAAATTATGCCTCAAAGAAGTCCATCACTTGTAAGACTTTGATTGGATGATTTGATAATTAAAACTAGTTAACAAGTAATTAAAGATGTTAATTAATTGTTAAATAGTTGAGGAATTGAAGGGAAAAATGGTAGAAAAGAATCACGAAGTTTGGACACTTAGAAAAATTTCTAGGTCCAAAAAACTTCCATACTTAGAATATTTTTGGGGTCTTTAGAAAAAACCTGCAGGTTTTGGTCTCTGAAACTGACGCACACGCGCGTCAGGTGCGACTGGGCGTCGCTGGCAGGTTGCCTGCTGTGCTGGCTGCTGATGCAACGCCGTGTTGCGCTGGCGTGGCAGATTGCGTCTGATGTGGCTGCTGATGTGTCAGTCCACGTGGAATTCTTTTTTTTTTTTTTTAGATTTTGATTTATTTTTTATTTTATTTTATTTTTTTCAAAATTTCACTAATGGACCCAAAAAAAAATACCTTTGACCAAATTTGACTTGAAAAGTTGGATCAAATGTACTTTCTTCTTCTTTAAGAACAACTTGAAGACACCAAGAACACACACTAAACCCCAATACATTCAAATCAACTTGAAATTGGCTCAAAATTTAGGATTTTCTTCCCTTCAACTAAGAGAACAAAGTCCACTAATTATTAACCTCCAATTTCTCCTCAATCAAAAGACCCACTTTCAAAATTTGAAAAGCTTGAAACTCTTCAATGGTAACTTCGCTTCTACAACTCCAAATTGAACAAAATTTAAAACCTAGACTCAAAAAAACACTAGCAAACAAGGATCTAGTATCAAAAACAACAAATCAAAACAAGAAAAAAAATCAAATTTTTTTTTTTTTGACAATTTTTTTGGACTCTTTTTAAACCAAGACTAGATTTGTAAGAACAAATCTAAACCTAGGCACTGATACCAAATGATAACGATCAAGAAAGGAAAGGAATAAAGAAAGAAAGGATATGTGGATTAATACTCAAGTTATTGAAATTATGGGCAACAAGGGACTAAAACCCTCACCTCCTAATTGACTTCAACAACCTAAATTCAACCCAAGAAAGAATAATCAAATGAAACCAAGAATCACAAAGGGGCAACACTTTGATTAATCAAACACAAGAAGTTAACAAGCAATCCCAAGAGTTCACCCTAATTACTCACTAATTACTCACTAAGAAGAAACAATAATTTGAGAGTCAATATTCAATATAGTCTAAGTCTTCCCAAAATAAAAGAAACTACTATTTATACTAAAAAAATAAACAAGACACTTTTTGACAATTTTACCCTTAATGAGATAAGGGCCTTGTTTGGTTGCCTTCTTTTGTGAATTCTTGAACTCATGAAATGGTTAGTTGCACACATGACCTCTTTCCTTTTTCCTTCTCATTTTGATGTACCTTACACACATTGTTTGTCCTTCTTTGGTGACCTTCAAGCTCTTCTAATGCTTCCCTTTTCATGAACATTGCTTGTAGGCCTTGGAGATCCTTTGCTTGACTTCGTGTGAATGGTCTTGAGGGGTATATGCCACTCATGTTAGTGTCATCCATGCTGCCCATATTATCACAGGCGACCCTGGCGCTATGGGTGGCGCGGGGCGCCAACCCCTAAACTTCAGAGGTGGGTTTAGGGTGCTTTGGCAGGCGCATCGCGTAGCCCCCAACCCAGAAAATTCTACAAGTTTCTTTTCTCGTTTTCTCACCCTATTTTGCCTAGAATCGAATGATTTCTTCCCCAATCACTTAGAATTGATTACTTAACATAAGTACACTCTAATATACTCAATACATCCCTTAAAACACTCACTTTGATCTTAAGAAATCATCAAAAACCCAACACAATAAGATTTAGAATGAACTTCAAGAACATCTATCAAGAACTCTTCAAGAACTCAAATCTTTCAACTTCAAGAATGAAATTTGCACTGAAAATAACATGTTCGGCATGTGGGTGAACAAACCTAACACTATGGAAGCTTACATACCTCTTAGGGATCAAACCTATGGCGAAAATCCGCTACAACACGCAAGTATCTCGACGAACGCTTGATCCTCTCCTTTTTTCTCCTCTTTTCTCTTCTTTTCTCTTCTTGAACTTTCAACTAAAACCCTAGGCTAATTTTAGGATTATAAAACTGAACCTAATAGGATTAGACCCTTAAAATATTACTAAAAATGAATTAAATCTGATTGGGTAAGGAAAAGACCAAAATACCCCTCTCTATTTTCGGCTAACTTTCCTTAACTGGACAACCTATCTTCAAAAGGTCATATCTCACTATCCGACCTCGAAAGTTAGCAAACCCGGAGGCGTTGGAAAGATAATTCAAAGATCTTTCTTACGATATCTGGTAGAACACCTAACTCATCCTGAGCTAGGAGTTATGATCGTTTGAAGTCGACCCAAAACTCATACTTAGCTTAACTTGCAAAATATCAGATTTTGCTATATCCAATTTAATTCTTTTTGGAATTCAAGGTGCTACATCTAGTGACCTTAACACTTAAGAAATTTTAATTCCTCGATAAAATCTCACTCACTACGATGAATGGTTCGAGTCTTAGTTCAAAAAAATTTCTGGAGTGTTACATTATATTTATTAAATATGTACTACATAAAATAGAAATTCCCTATAATTTTATTTGTGATTTTGATTAAGTAGTAGCACTAACACCATGTAATATCGTCTTGTCGATATCTATGATAATATTTTAAATTATAATTTAATTTAAAAAATTATAAAAATATACTTTTTTTAAAAATAGACTGATCCGGCACAACTCACAACCCACGTACTTGTGGGTTAGGCTAGCCATTTGCTGGCCCATAAAAAGAATGGGCCAACCCGGCATAATCCGTCAAACTTCAAAGCTTGTATGTGTTAGTTCGGATGGAATAGGTCAACTCATATTGACACCTCTACTTAAAGCTAACGGATGGGCCCAAAGTCTATTTTATTGACCCAAATTCTAACATACAACAATCAATATTCATATAATGAAGTAAGACGAGTGAGTATTACGATCATTACCTTAAATTTTGCCATCGGGAGTAAGGGGATCGAGAGACAGAGAAAATATTGTAAATGTAATATGGGAAGAATGAGTAAGAAACACATTTCTCACCCTATATTTGGATTCCGACCAGCTATAGCGGGCGTTAGTCGCTATAGTCGAAATTTTCTTGCTATAGTAGGATCTAAGTCCATAGGCGAATTTTTGTTGTTGTCTCGTTTTGTTTAATCTTCCTAACACTGTTTACTAGTGAGGTCCCTGTAGGCACTCGGGGTGGATCATTTACGTTTTAATTAATTGGGTATACAACGAAAAATGAGAGTTTCGTTGGTTCGTGTAAGGCTATAATTCTTTTCAAGTCTATCTTAAAAATTATTCAAAACGAATGATGGGTAAATTAATATATGTTATAACGATCTGTTTCGTTGTTATTCAAAAGACACATCGTTAGGGGATCTAAAAAATTATTGAAAATACGTTGTCAAATTAATTTAGGGTGACACGAAGAAAATTTTAGAATTTGGGCTGATGTCACCCCGCTATAGCGGCTATCGGATCGTTATAGTGGGATTGACGAGATCAGAAACTAGAAAACATAAATTTTATAATTTTACTCCTCCTCTTCAGTTAAAAAAGGCGACGTTACTCCAAAAACCCTTTCATGCTACTCTAGTCTTGAAAACAATGAAGAGGGAAGGTTCTAGCATGAAGGGGGTAAAACCCCCTGAATTTCAAGTCTACTTGTATCAGGATTCATCCCATGGAGCCAGAAGTTCACATTCAAAATTCTGCAATAGCTTTTTGGTATTCAAATAGGCTGGATTAAATGAGTAGTTAGACCTATTTTTTAATACATAATATGTGTAGATTGGCGGGAGATTTCATACTTAGGCATTCAGGCACAAAGTCTGAATGGCTAAAACGTATTGGTATTTTCTAATTTAGGGTGATATACTATTGTAGTAGGTAATGTTGATCTTATGACTAGTGGTGGTGTTACTCTAGTATTGTAAATCATTGAGTAATCGGATTTTGAAGTGGGATCAAGCTTGGTAATGGTAGGTGATGGTTGAGTCATTCCCTTATTTACGTCTGTGGGCATGTTAATTGTTTTTTCAATATTGCTTGTACAATTATGTGGTAAAAAAGTAAAAATGGATGAATGTAAAAGAATATCTTATGGTTAATCTAATACAATGAACTTGTCTTAACATTTTGTGGTCTTACACATATGGCTGCATTCATTATGGTTGTGTTTGTATGATGCGTGTGATTTAGGTTGGCTTGGGTACTATACATGTTACATATTTTATATTAGTTGACTCGATATCACACATGTACATGTTTAATTGTTCTTCTATGTCTTAATTCCATGAGTGAACCATATATATTCATTATGATGTATTCGTCATTTGTTTGTCTATGAACGTTTAAGTTGGGGTGTTTAATTGCTGGAATGGTTCTTGGGTGAATTGAAATTTAATGTTAAACACCGTAAATAATGTCATAGGTATCACTGGATGGTCTAAGTTACTTTAGGGGTGTGTTGAATCATGTAGGGGTTAAGTCAATGGGGGATAAGTCAGAGTTTTGCAGACGGTCCACTACATTGGCTAAGGGTCAAGGACTAGAGTGTTGGTAGGATATCTTAGAAGAGGTGGCAAACTAATTAACAAATATAGTTGGTAGGTTTGAATTCAAAAAGGGAATTAGTAAGGTAATTCTAGTGTTTGGTAAGATGAGCGGGTTCAGAAAGTTTGCATATGATAAAAGGGTTAGGTTATGACCGGATAGGAGGATGAAATGACTTTTAATGGTAGAGTTTGCAGCGAAATGAGTTAGAGAGGCTTGAGATATAGTGTATGAATTTAGAGGTAGCATTACCTGGTAGTAAGGGATATGGTTAAAGGGTCGGAGATGTATAGTTTCAAGTTATATGTTCTTTTGATTATTTACATGGTATTATGTGGTATGTTCGGGTCAACTGATGATGTCTTAGTATGTATTATTTCTACTGATACTGTTTTTGCTATGCCACTTGATATAGTCTGGTTGTAGGATCAATCGTGTTTCTTAAGTGAAAACGATGATCTCTCATAGATTATACACCTCATTCTCCGTACAATGGGTGTTGTGTCTTATTTTCAGATTTTGTATTATCTCAGATGCTCTTGTACCTATTTAGACAAATTTCTTGGGAAGGTTTTTCTGTTGTATTTTTAAAAAACATTCTATTTTAATCAAGACTGAGGGTAATCTATTATTTAAATAAGGTGATATAATATAATTTTGTTTATTGCTGCATTATCAGTTTAAAATTGAGTGGTTAGAATTCTTCTATCTAGTTGTTAGAGTATGTCCCCGCATGACCTGATATTTAAGCCCTGACAATTGACTCTCATATGAAATAGGCAAACCTATTATTGGAACTTAAAGAGATGAAGTAAATATGCTATGATAAAATTACGAGTGTTACAAGTTTTATAATTTAAGTAACTTTAAAAAAATGAGGTGGGTGTAACATTCCGGAAACTAGTAGACTAAACTAAAGTTTTACGTGAAGGTTTTAGAGTTTGACGTGGATCGTAAATATAACTTCTCGTACTTAGAGTGAAGGTTTTAGGGTTAGGGCGTCAAGGTACGACCTCCCAAGGACCAACCATGGGTCCTTGAGGGGGACCCAAAACGGTCCCTAGAAACTGCCCAAAAAGGGGCCACCTACGGTTGGGACTCCCGCCCCGTGGGAAGGGTTCGTGAGTCAAGACCTCTAAAGTAGACCCTTAGTACCCCACCCGCGAAGGAACATTATGGTCCGTAGACCCACCCACGGTCCGTGGGTCGGAGTCTCGTGAGTTGGGACAGTTTTGGTGTTAAGTTGTTTAAGTTAGGGACTTAAGGAATATTCTAGAATTAGTTAGTGGTTAAGTAGGGTCAGTTTATTAGTAATTAGGACACCTATATAAAGCTAATAGACCCTTAATTAGATGATTCCAAAATCATTATTTTAGATTCACCAAAGAACCCAAATTCCCTCAAGAAATTCTCTCTCTAGAAGTAAAGAAAAAGAAGAGAAGAAAACTAGGGCAAATTCCTCCATTGACGCAAGCTTTGTGAGGGATTTATTATAAATATATGATAGCTTATTCATCCTTGGATTCTTCCATCCATGGATCCTTCTAGATTTCCCCCAATTGTGAAGAAAAAAACCCCAATTCTAACTAGGGTTTCTTTATATATTGTGGGTAGTGTTGAGTATGATTCCAATTGAGTGGATAATACTTGTTTATCATTGATTTAACATTGAATTATGTTATTATGAAGATATTATATGTTTTCCATGGCTAACCCTAGTTTAATTGATGAAATTGATATCTTGTGGATTTGTGCCATGAAAGTGAAATTGAGAATTCATAGATGATCTTCTAGAATTGATGACTTGCATAGAAATTGTTCATGAATGAAAGCTTGTACACATGAATTGAATAAGATTATAGTATATATGATGGATCATGACTAGTAAAGCTTGATGTTGAACCATTATGATGGATTATGACTAGAATCACTTAATAATGAAGAATGTGATTAGAATGCCTTGAAATCTGGGTATGAAAGATGATGGTAAGAAGTAAAGCTTTGTGGGTAAGGCTAGTAGTCATGAGTATTGATTGTTAAGGCTTTGAGAGTAAAGCTAATATGTTGAATTAAGAGTGTTTAAATGCACAAAGTGATGGAATCACTAGAATCTTGGATTGGTTGTCAAGGGCATCCCTCCAAGAGTCATGCATCAAGTAAGAACTTAATAAACTATCTTGTGGGATGTATGCCTAGCACCGAGTGGATATTATAATGAGATGGAAGTTTTAACCTAGTTGAGTCCGATTTCCAAGATGGGAACTCTCACAAGTAAAGTCTGGGTTTCCCTCAAAGTATATCTCATGAGATGGAGTTCCTCACAAGTTGAGTTCGGGTTTCCTAGTAGAATCTCGTTATCCCATAACTACATGCCTTGTAGGAAAG
Organism: Solanum verrucosum; assembly: GCF_900185275.1. Taxonomy (NCBI): domain Eukaryota; kingdom Viridiplantae; phylum Streptophyta; class Magnoliopsida; order Solanales; family Solanaceae; genus Solanum; species Solanum verrucosum. The sequence goes on along the minus strand of NW_026019839.1, from coordinate 2,077,946 downwards.
TTAGATAGTGGGTCCAACTAAGGTAACAAACTAGTTCTACCCTAGGCAAGTAGACCAACCTTTCTTGGTGTGGGTAACATCGGAAGGGATCATGTGAAAGCTCATATGGTCCCATGTCAGTTAAGGCTATTTTCCCAATTAGTACAAGATTAGTATAGAACTAAGACATATTTCAAGGAAGTATCTCAAATTGTTCCAAGTTAATAATGAACTTATACATGCTTAAGAAAGTATCTCATAGTGTTCAAAAGTAAAGAAGAAGGGCTAAGATGTACTTAAAGAAGTATCTCCTAGAGTTCTAATGTCTTAAAGAGAGGGATGAGTTTCCAAATCAAGAAGTATGAGTACGAGGACTTAAAAGTGACACTTAGCATGGGTAGGATTATGTGGTCTTATTCATACATTGCACAAGTATAAATTAAGGTTATTCAAGAAAGTGTTCTCTTATATGATGTATGTTTAGATATGATTGTGCTATAGTTGCCTTCCTTGTTATGATTGACTAAAGATGGGAGATTCCCTTGGTTATGAGAATTAAACTAAGGATGAGATCTTAAGATAGTAAGTATGTATGATGGCCTAAGGGGCTACTTAATGTGATTGGAATTATGGGGTCTTACTCATACATTGCACAAGTATGACTTGAAACTACTTATGAAAGTCTAAGACTTGACTATGTATATGGACTATGTTTATGATGACCAAAAGAGATACTTAGCTTGGATGGGATTATTGGGTCTTGTCCATGCCTTGCACAAGTATGTTTTGAGGTTACTTGAAATGGTTCTCTTATGATATGAAGGACTAAGGGTTGAATAATGTTTATATTACGCTTATGTTAGAGACTTTGCTTATGATTATGATATTGTCTCTTATGCTGATGTTTTGTGAAGTATTTCTTATGTTTATGGATTATGTCTTATGTTGACTAACCCTTATGATATTATGCTCGTATGATGTTAATATAATGAATTCGATAAGGGTAGAATAGGCCCTATGGTCGATCAAAGGTGTTGTGTCACTTGAACTCAAATTTATCTGACCTTCAATCCATTTTTGTCTAGCCAACTCATAACAAAATGTTAGACCAAGACTGACACAATCGAATTGGTTGAGAATAGGGCTTCGATGAGCCCTAGATGTAAAGAGGTTCTTGAACCCTTCTACTTCTAAGCAATTAGAAGAGCGCAGAATTAGACCTTCCTCAAATAGATGGATCTGGGATTGATTGTGGAACCGAGCATAGGTTACTGAGGGGGGCAGGAAGATAGGCTAGGCGGAGTAGTTGCTCTGGAGCAGGTTCTTCGATTGGATCCATGCATGTATGAACCGAGTAATTCATGTATCACTTGATACATACGACTTCTATTTTTTCGCCGAACCACAGTCTTGACCTCCGATCGAGCTACGAACACGAGTAGATAGGCGGTTAGGGGGGAGAGGGTCGACTAGGCCTGCCTTTTCAATCAACCTCCGGTCGCTCAGTGCTGCGATTGGTGCGAGTTGTAAGGAGTCTTGGTCTCGAGTCAAGCTGGGGCGTCATTTCATTCTCTTAACGGGAATGAGTGCACCGCAAGACCATACATGTTGCTCCTTCGACTCGCAGCGGTGACATCTGTCTTTTAAGTTAAGTCATTTCCTAACACGGCTCCTCTTATTCTATGATAATCCAAGTTGCAGCGGCATCTCACAAACTTCTTACTGGGAAAATAGATTTTATGGTATAAACACTTATGATCTCCCCCTCTATGCCTTGCGATAATGATTACTCTGGCATTACGACCTCTCCGACCGCCCGAAGAGTCATCTACTTAAAATGACCCTTCTCGTAGTCCGCCCTTCCTTGAATTATTCGGTCATGCAATACTTATTGAATACAAAGAAGAAATACATTTTGACCCCGTCGTAGTTCTCAATCATTTCGTGGCACTAGGCGTGGCTGAACCATCTATGATGGGGGGAGCTAATGCACAGGGAAGAAACTTAGATAAAATAATACGTTCTTGCATCGCTTTTTTTTGTAGAAAGCTCGACCAACGAGAAAAAGTGTTTGGCCAAAGCCAAAAAGATAGCTATCATATTTAGTAATTTTGTACTAACTCATACTTTGCCTACATTCTCATCAAATGTAGGGTTCAGAGATTTCAGTTCTATTCTTGAGGAAGGGTTTCTAAGGAGCAAAAAGTTGAAGATTTGGTGAGTCCTGTTGGATATTATTTGTTTGGAAGACGACGGGCACAATTCATTTCTCACAACTTGAATTTTATTATATCAAAGTAAGGACCCGCTTCGGTCTTACAATCTTGATCACACTTGTTGCTTGCTTCAGCAACACTCTTTATTTGAGCACTCACTCTTGTTTGCTCTCTTACTTTCTTACTTACTTGGTTGCCTTTTTTTTTTAGTTACTTACTTTGTTTCTTGGTTACGTAAAACTCAAATAGACCACCTCTATTTATAGGAGGTGATGGAAAAATCTAAAGAGATACATACTACTCTATTCTAGAATATTCCTAACTATCTTTTTCTAGAACTATTCTTTCTAGAACATTTCTAGACTATTCTTTCTAGAATACTCATTCTAGAGATATTCTTTCAATTCTCTACACTTTCGGAATATTCTAGATTTTTCTTGATTTATCTTAAGTAAATAATTAAGTTGGTGATGAATTCTTAACACTCCCCCTCAACACCAACTTAATTTTTTTCTTTGCATATGTTATGAGAGATTCCTAAAACTTTGTAAGCATCATGTTGTCCATACCTTTGAGGATCTCCACCTTCGTCGAATTATTTCGATCCCTACTCTTTGAAGCTTTTTCAAAGGTAGTAGCCTCTTTGATGCTAACCACCTCGGTTAATGTTGCATCTATGTACTTGGTATTTGGACGCTTCAGTCGTGTAGACTTCCTCAGTTGCGATTGTGACTCTTCTTGGACTTCTTCTGGCAACTCATTTGGTGTTTCACAAACTCTAGTTTGCCATAAGTTTTTCTTTTCCTTTTGTGGAGATACCTCCTAGTTAGATTATATCTTGTTCCCTTGTTATACTTCGTTGAGCTTATCTTGTAGCTTTTGCTCAAGAGTTATTGAGTCCGATAGGGAGACTTCTTTTGGACCACCAAGATGACGCTTCGTCAAATACGACATTTGACACATATGTCCGATTTGTGATAGGGTCACAACACTTCCATCCTTTTCTTTGTTCATCGTATCCAACAAAGATACAAAGAACAACTTTCTTATCAGACTTGCTGCAGAGATGATCTGGCACGAACATATAGCAAGCACACAACCAAAAACTCGAAAGTGGCTTACGGTAGGAATTATCTCTTTAAGTTTCTCAAATGGTGAGATGAACCTCAATCTTGCTTGCGGCAGCCTGTTGGTGATGTGGACAACAGTCTTCATGCATTATGCCCAAAACCTTGCTGGTACATTCATACTATGCAACATACTTTTGCATATCTGATGTCTATTTTTTCTTTCAGCCACTCCATTTTGTTGTGGCGTATTTGGACAAGTTAGTTGTCGTCTTATCAACTTCTCTTTAAGATATTCATTGAACTCTCGTGATGTCTATTCTCCCCCATTGTCCTACGGAGACATTTGATTTTTCTTCCAATATCATTTTCCACTAGGACTGGGTATAAACACCGAAAAATCGAACCGAACCAAATTATTTTGGTATTTCGGTTTTCGGTTCGGTATTCGGTATATGTTTTTGTATTTTTCGGTATTTCGGTTCAATTTTTTATATGTAATTTTTGTCTTATTCGGTATTTTGATTTACCGAAATATATTATATTATTAATATATATTAATATTATATTAATTTTTAATATTAAATAATAAATATTATAATTTAAAATTAAAAACATATTAGGTCAAAAAGTTAATCTTTTCAGTTTTCAAACTTTTCTTACTTTTTCACTGACCAGTCCGTCACTTCCGTCGTTCCCACTTCCCAAAGGTCAAAAGTGACCGTTCCCAGTTTTCACGTCTACAGCAGCAGCGACCATTCCCACTTCTGAGTTTCGGCGACCGGCGTTGACCAACAACAGCACGCAGCGGCCACCAGTCGACCAGTAGGCAGCCGCAGCACAGCAGCGACCGGCGTCAATCAGCATGCAGCAGCACGCAGCAGCCTCTAGTCGACCTGGCGTCAGCTGACCTTTCCAGTTTCCACATAGCCAGATGTCGACCACCGACCTCTTTCCACTTCCAACAACCACCATCAGGTATAAATAAAATAAACAAACAAAAAAATTACAAAATTTTAAAAAATCCATAACAAAAAACCGAACTAACAAAAATCGAACCAAATTAACAAAAACCGAACCAAAATAATAAAAACCGAACTGAACCAAATTATTTCGGTTCGATGTTCGGTACACGTACAAAAATCGAAAAAACCAAAAAAAAAATCCAAAACCGAACCGAAATATCGAATGCCCACCCCTATTCTCCACAGTATATTGGAACTCTTTAAACTTCTCAAATACTTAAAATTTTTCTTTTAAGAAGTAAATCCATACGTACCTTGAGAAGTCATCAATGAATGTTACCATGTAAAGATAACCGCTGATGGAGGACTGCTTCACTGGTCCAAACACGTCTGAGTGTACTAGCTTAAATGGCTCCTTCGCTTGATACTTTGATTCTCCATAGGGAAGTTGATGTGCTTTCCCATATTGACATCCAACACATGTAGTGTCTCATCTTATCTCAAGCTTGGGAAGACCTTTTAATTTTGATTGTTGCATCATGATTTTTAGTTTGCTATAGCTCACGTGCCCAAGACGTGCATGCCATAGATCAACTGTTTTATTACTCCGCATTTTCTCAACATAAGTTGTCTCTGCTGACATGACGTAGATTGATTCTAATCTTCTCCCTTCCATGATTGGTGTGCTTGTAACTTTTAAGTTTCGATATAATTTTACGTCATTTGGTCCAAACAAGACATAGTTACCAGAATCTGTTAGTTGCGATACAGATACTAAGTTTTTCTTCATACCTGGAACATGGTAGATATTTTGAAGTTCCACTTGTCTTGAGCTGTGATGAGGCACAAACACCGTCTTGCCAATATGAACTATTGGCATTTTTGAATTATTTGCAGTCACCACAACTCGACCCCCTTTATATTCACTCATGTTAATGAGCTTTTTCTCATCACCAGTCATGTGATTGGAGCATCCTGAATCAACGATCCAATCATGTTCATAATCGACCAATTTCTCGATCACACTTCCAAGTGCGATTTCCTCTTCTTTGTTAGAGTGACAGGTGACAAGCTCCTTTTGTTGATTAGTTTCTTCAACTGCATAAGAGGTCTCAAAATTCCAAACTTCGTCTTCATCTTTCTTATTTTGAGTAGAAGTAGCTACATTACCTTCAGTTTTCTTGTACCAGCAGTCTCTCGCATAGTGTCCTTTCTTTCCACAATTGTAGCACTTCTGCATTTGCCGGTTGTTGAAGCCTTTCGCCTGTTTGTTTTGTCGTTGAGTTCTTTGATGTTGATTCTCTTGGTCTCCCCCTGGCCATAAGCTTCTCTCCGTTTCTCATTTTTGATAGGTTTGCCTTTTGCCGAAGAGCGTCTTATTTTTGTCTTTTATAATAAGACTTGATAATGGCTTCTCCAAATCTTCTTCATTGGCCAACAGATTTTCCAACTCAGATAAAGTTGGCTCTGTGGCCCACCCTCGCGTGGCTGTAATTATGCCTCTGTACTCCGGCCTCAGACCATGAACAATGATTCTTCTCATTCTTGTCTCTGTGATAACATTCTCTGGATCTAATTTTGATATTTCATCAGATAAAGATTTTACCTTTGAGAAGTATTGACTAATTGTCATATTCCGTTGAGAGATTGACAAAAGCTCATTTTCAAGCCTTTGCAATCTCGCATAATTCTTCTTTGTAAAAATCGTTGTCAATATGTCCCAAGCTTCTTTGGGTGTCTTGGCATTCTTAATTCGTTGTAGGAACTCATCCTCGATGGTTACAGTAAGAGGATACATGGCCTTTCCAGCTTTGACCTTTCACCTTTTTGCTGCTTCAGCATCTGTTGGTGGTGTGGTGTTTGATCCACCGATGATATCCCATAATTCTTGGCCGAGAAAGTAATATTGCATTCTCGTGCTCCATGATCCGTAGTTGTTTGCGTTGAGCTTCTCAACACTATTGAGAGTGCTTGCAAAATCCATCATTAATTAGTGCCTCACGATTTGTAGCCTCTGACGGTAGCTTGTAGGATCTTCTTTGAGTTACTACCTCGCTCTTATCCACCAGGCTCTGATACCACTTGTTGGATATTATTTGTTTGGAAGACGACGGGCACAATTGATTTCTCACAACTTGAATTTTATTATATCAAAGTAAGAACCCGATTCGGTCTTACAATCTTAATCACACTTGTTGTTTGCTTCAGCAACACTCTTTACTTGAGCACTCACTCTTGTTTGCTCTCTTACTTTCTTACTTACTTGGTTACTTGCTTGGTTGCTTTCTTGGTTACTTTTTTTTTTTTTTTGGTTACTTACTTTGTTTCTTGGTTACATACAACTCAAATGGACCATCTCTATTTATAAGAGGTGATGGAAGAATCTAGAGAGATACATACTACTCTATTCTAGAATATTCCTAACTAACTTTTTCTAGAACTATTCTTTCTAGAACATTTCTAGACTATTCTTTCTAGAATACTCATTCTAGAGATATTCCTTTAATTCTCTATACTTTCGGAATATTCTATATTTTTCTTGATTTATCTTAAGTAAATAATAAGTTGGTGATGAAGTCTTAACAAGTCCTCATAGCTTCGGGGACAAAGCCAGCATTTCCTTTATGTCTTTTATTTTCATGTCATGAGACTATTGTATGGGCTGTGTCCCAAAGATTCTATTCAAAGTTGAGTTTAGATGGTTTGAGACAAAGTGTAGTAAGACTTCCGCTTGCTTTTATAAAGATTTCGATTGTATGGATAAAGTTTTAAAATTTCCGTACTTTTCTATTATCTTATGTTATGATATGCTAAGGACTTGTATGAGACCCCCTTCGGGGTTAAGTACGCCATGTTACTTCTAGGTTATACCCCTGGGTCGTGACAGTAGGAGACCTCCAAATAGTCCTACTCGGCTACTCTTATAGATATATATTTGAGATTGGGTTTCATCCTCTTGAAAGACTCAAAGATGTTGTCTTTGTTTCTTTTATTAGATGTGCATATTAATGGTAAACTTCATCTGTCGATATTCTCGAGGTCTTTAATTATTCATGACAAATTTGCAAACACGCTAAAGGGCTGAGGTTGCTCAAAAGTGTGACTTAAGTAAGTAAATTTGTCCGCTGCTTGATTTGTTTTTCTAAAACAATGGTTAAGATCAAAATTGGTTTTTTTTTTTAAGCTTTTTCACTTCATCCCAAATATTCCATGGGGATTTGGAAACTCCATTGATAGTATCGACGAACAGTTTTGAGTCACTTTCAGCTTGAAATTTGTCATCTTTTACTGTTTTGATTTATACATATTCATACCACAAAAAAACCATTTCATTTTGTCCATATTAAAGGAGTTCAAACGTGAAAATGATGAATTTTTTACCTATTCAAATTCTTCGACAAAAAGGTCCTAACATACTTCTCAATTTGTTATTGCGAGTTTAAATTATTTTCATGTTTGAGTTCCATTAGGGGTCATTGGTAGCTAGATAGAGTTATGCAAGTATTAATAATGTGTGTATTAGTTATACATATATTAGTTATGCAGGGTTTAGTTATACATGTATTAGTTATGCAATGTTTAGTTATACATGTATTAGTTATGTAGAGATTACAATATATTAGTAAGCTAATTTTTATTTTTTAATTTCAAATGTAATTAGTGAGCTAACAGTTATTATAACCATTACAATAAGCAATTATATAAATAACACATTAAAATTAAATACATACCAATAGCTAAAAATAACAAATAACTAAAAGTAATGATAAGTAATTTGTATTAGATATGATTAAGCGATTAAGTAATATGTAATTTAAAATAAAATAAATAACAGATAACTAAAAAAAACTATTTTTAAGCAAAAAACATTAACCTTATTTTTAACTAAAAAGAAAACAATTAACAAGAATTCAAACAAAAAAAAAAAAAAGTAATTAAGCAATTAACAAGACAAAAAACTCAAAGAAAAAAATTGATAGTGATTTTTTTAACATGTATTAATTATTTGATTTGTTGTAAATTAATATACATTTAAGAGTAAATTAATAGGAGTGAATGTGTAATTTACCATATTAATACATGTATAACTAATACTCACATAACTAATATCCACTTTCTATCCCGCATAATTATACATAGATTCCTCATAAATTATACAAGTATTGTTATGTAGGATTACAACAAAGGTAAGCAAACACCGTATAAAAATAATATATCAATAACTTTTATACAATATTTGAAAACCTAGCAACTAAAAATTATATAAAATTAATACAGAAATATTGAGGTAATAAGAAAAGAAAAAATGAATTATAATAAAGTGGGTGGTCCGGATATCTCAATTGGTGCCCCGACCTGTTAAGAGTAAATAGAGGTTTGTTTTATAAGTTGAAAAAAAAGAAAAGGAAAGTATCTCATTTTAGAATTGAATTCATTTCCTCTCTTCGAAAATGTCGAAATCTCCATGGGGAAATATCGGCGCTTGGGCCGCCGAAGCCGAAAGGGCCGAAGCCGAGGAAAAGGAACAAGCCGCTGCCGAAGCTGCTGCTGCTGCCGCTGCGCCAACCGGCGCCGGCGCCGGGAAAGATACCCAGAGTTACCCTAGCCTAAAGGAAGCCGCTAACACCAAGCAGAAGAAGAAAACCAAGATGAGCTTACAAGAGTTCACGATGCAGAGCACCTACACCCCTGCCGGAGGCTATGGCTCCGGATCCACTAGCCGCTTAACTCCCGAAGAGATGCTCCGCCTTCCCACCGGTCCAAAGGAACGATCCGCTGATGAAATGCAATATGGTCGTCTTGGTGGTGGGTTTTCTAACTATGGGTCCCGTGGTATGGGCCCACCATCCGGTCGGGGACGAGATCGAGAGGCTGATGGTGACGGTTCCTGGGGTGGTAATCGGAGGTCGTATGGTGGATTTGATGATGATCGACGAGGTCCACCTTCTAGGGGTTCCGATTTTGATCAACCATCTAGAGCTGACGAGGTTGATAATTGGGCTTCATCGAAGAAATCGTTACCCATGCAATCACTGGATTCCGGTTCCGCCCGTTCCAATAGGTATGGTTCTCTCGGATCCGGAGATGGAATTTCTAGGGCTGATGGTGATGACAATTGGGGTGCTTCGAAAAAGTCCAATGTCGCTCCACCACCACAAGGGAGGTCTTGGTTCCCTGATTCGAGGCCTGAACCAGAGCGTTGGTCTCGTGAGGCAAACCATGAAAGGCAGAGATTGGTTCTGGATCCGCCCAAGATGGAGGTGGGAAGTGAAAATGTGAACGAGACTGTGGTGAAAGTGAACAAGCCTAATCCATTTGGGGCGGCGAGGCCACGAGAGGAGGTGTTGGCGGAGAAGGGATTAGACTGGAAGAAAATGGATAAGGAAATTGAGGTGAAGAAGGGAATTGGAAGTAGGCCAACAAGCTCACACTCAAGTAGGCCTGGGAGTTCACAGTCGGTCCGTTCTGAAGGCACAACATTGCAAGGGGGAATGGTGGAAGGTGGTGGAGTTAAACCTAAGCCAAAGGTTAATCCTTTTGGAGATGCAAAGCCTAGGGAAGTTTTGCTTGAAGAAAAAGGTTTAGACTGGAGAAAGATTGATTTGGATTTGGAGCATCGACGTGTTGACAGGTTTGGTTTCTTTTCCTACGATTAACACTTCTGAATTGGCATTTGTTTTGATGCTTTCTAAATTGTTAAACTAAAATGGTCGTTGATTGGTGTGAGGTTTGGTATTTTTGGTGACTTGGTGCTATATCCATAGTTCCATACTGTGCAGTTGAGTTACTATCTTGGCTAGTAAGTTGGTAACTATAGTAGTGGCCATATTGGTATGTTCTTTTTTTGGTAAATAAAAGATTTTGTTACCAAACTGGAGTATTACAACATAACAAAAAAACTTTAACTGTATAGTACACCTTCAGCAGAACAAGCCAGTAACCTACCACCTAAATACCCTCCCAGATTAAGTACACAGTAGTACTTCAAGGATTCAGCTTTAGTTCTAGTTTGGTGTTTGAATTTCCTCTGTAGAACACCTCTTGAATGGCATCTTTTAGAATGCCCTCAGCATTTCTTTTTTATTCTGAAACATTCTCATATCTCTCTTGTGCCAGATATGATACACACATCCCACCACAGCCATTCTAAAAATGCTGGCACTACCAGATTTACCCTTAATATTAGCATTCATCCAACCCAGCTCCTCTTGCCAGCCCATAATCTGTCTTCTGATCCCTTGCCATAGCAGTATCCTTCTCCAGATATAGGCGGAAAGTGCACACCAAAAAAAAAAGATGAGAAATGCTTTCAAATCCTGTTAACACAAGGAGCAAGCTTGGCTGACACGCCAATTAACATGTTTATCTATTGTGTACAGCTTCCCCAGAGCAGCTACTCTCATGATGAAAATCCATTTAGGTGCTTCATAGCTATTACAAAGTATTCTCCTCCAGGGTACTTTCTGGAAGTCACCTAGTAGTTTTTAATTAATACAACAGTTTAATAGAAAGCAACTCCAGATATCACTAAGCTCACACAATTTTTCTTGCAACGCCCATGAAGTTTGAAGGTATGTCATTTCCCATGTCTTAAATCTGTTTTATCTTTTATTTTGAGAAATCAAATTCTCAATTTCCCCCCAAAATTTGTTCATGGAATCTAGTCAAAGTATTCGATGTGGGTTGACCAAATCCCGCACTCGCACCTGTGTCGTGTTGACATGGGTTTTAAAGCAACAATGAAGAGGCCGCACAACTTAGACCTTATTAGATACATTTTTTGGGGGAGGGAATTTTTCTCAATATTTCTTTTGATGACCGATAAATCCATCTGGCCCCCAACCCTTAGGACCAGTATTGTGAAAGGCGCTCGCCTTTCGCCTTTGGCGATAAGGCGAGGCGAGGCACTTTTGCCTATTTGCCTCGAGGCGAGGCGAGTTGAAAATGGCGACCTTTTGCGACAAGGCTGGCGTCGCCTTTTTTTTCTTTTTTTTTAAAGGTCTGATTTATAATTAAAAGCCAAAATTAGGTTTTTTTTTCGGGTATTTTTGCAAACATTCCACATTTGCGATTGCCTCCTCTTCTCCTCAGTCGCGAACCCTTCATGTTTGCCTCCTTTTTGCAAACACTGACTTCGCGACCTTCTTCTTCAACTGACTTCGCGACTGCTGCTCCTTCGCCGGTTCGCGACTTCTTCTTCTTCAGTTCTCTTCTTCTTCTTCTTCTCTTCTTTTCTTCTTCCTCTTCTTCACTACTCTGTTTTTCACTCACTACTGTGCTCTGTTTTCAGTGTGGTAGTGAAAAATGTTGTTCACTCACTCAGTGCTCTGTTCACTGTTAGTTTTTAAATTAAAATATTTGCTAATATATGTTATTGCTATTAAGATTTTGGATATTTATATGTGCAATTAAATTTTTTAATTTTTGGTATTAATTGGCGCCTTGATTCAAAAAGGAGAGCGCCTCGCGGCTCGCCTTGCCTCGTGGCGAGGCAGGCCCTTGTCGCCTTTCGCCGTTCAAAACACTGCTTAGGACCAACCACAAACTTCGAAACTTGGAGATAATGGGACCACCCTCTGCCCTTGTCCATATTACTCCCCCTGTCCCAATTTATATGACTCACTTTCCTTTTTAGTCAGTCCCAAAAAGAATGACACATGTCTATATTTAGTAACTATTTATCTTTTAAATGTTCATTTTACCCTCAATGAAATGACTAATAAACACACAAACATCTAACTTATTTTAGTCCACAAGTTTCGAATGTTCTTAAACTCTTTGCCAAGTCAAACTAACTCATATATATTGGGACGGAGGGAGTAATTGAGAAATAAATGGTTTTCTTGTAGCCAACTAACTGGTACTTTTACTACCCATTTTGTTTAGAGTTCCTGATCAACCTGATTTATAGTTAAATATTTTACCTTTGTTCCATAAAATGGAATGATAATTAGTGTTCGTTAAGTTGGTGATAGAAGATTGATACATATTAGTAGTTCTATTTCTCCTTTTGTTTTATATCACGTGTTTGCATAGTACTTGTATATCTGTTTTTGTTATGTCATGTGTTCTCTTCCTTCTATGTGTTGGTTGGAGGAGGTATCGTTGTCTTCCCCTATGTAAAAGGGCATTAAATGGTTTTTTCATTATCTGTACATGCCTGCTATTGCTGTCGAGTCTTTTTGATGCAAAATAAGGGTGACACCTAGGATTTGATTTATGTGAAGGCTACATGAAAACTTCCCACTCCCTCTGCTAGGCATTGCTATCTTGTACGAGTATATATCACACCATAAATATGTCAGGAAAAAAACAATGTCATGCAAACGTAAGTCCAAAAAAATAAAAATTCAGCCTCCTTATGGGAGCATTACTCCTTCACCTGACCTTGTAAATTTCTTAATTGTACCACATTAAATCAGTCCTTTCAAATGACAGGACATATGTAGGATGTGGAAAGATAAAGTTAAGTTCATACTCTTTGATATTAATATCCATCTTATATTCAAGTCAGCACGCCCGGATGGAAATTGTCATTTTGCAATATTTGTTAGAGAATGTTGTTACTCATTGTGCAAGTTGAAGAGCTTGCCTGGTTATATATTAGATATATTAGAGAGTACACCTGTTCCAATAACAACACATAACTTCCTTTTTTGTCTGTCTTAGAAAGGTTAGACAATATTTTCTCTCTTCTTTTGTTCAAACATTACAATCTGACATTATTCATTATTCAAATTTGATGTGATATCCTTTAACTATTGTAAATTTATTACTCGGTACCTGTAATGGTGTGTACTCTCTTGGAATTAGTTGAGGTATGCTTAAGCTGACCCGAACAACACAGTTATAAAAAAAAGAAACTACTACAATTTTTGTCACATTCCAAAACTAACTCCTTATTGAAGAACTCATCGCATTTCAAATTAATACCTGAAAAACTTGTCTGTCAAACTCAATAGTTGAATATTGTGCTCTTGATTGCCGCGCTGGTCAAATTTAGGGATGGAGTGAGTATATTTTAGTGTCCATAAGAACTAGTGGTTTCAGTTCGTGGATGAAGCAGGAAATAGGTCCCTTCACTCCTGAAAGGGTTCTACAATTGTTGGAAATTAGAAAGAATATGGGCTGGGCTGAGTGCTCTATTTGTACCATTTACCTATCAAACATCCAAGAAAAAAAAAGAAGAAAACGTCTGATTGCACTCATACCCAATAAGCAGGAGTCTCCTAAAGGAATTCTTTCAGCTGTAACCTATTCATGTTTAAGTCATCTTTGTAGAATTTGAAGTACGAGGTTAGGCGATGTTTACTGTATTAAGAAATACTCAAAAATGAGATGCATCTGTATTGGTTATTTAGGGCTTCTGAAGTTTATCTAATCATTTATTATGGTCATTCCTTTTGGTAATTGCTTGAGCAAAAAATAAAGAAAGAAATTAAAGAAAACGAAGAGAGTTTAACCATATTTCTTTTCTTGATCACTTAAACATTTCAGACCAGAGACGGAGGAGGAAAAGAATCTGAAAGAAGAATTAGAGCAGCTCAGAAAGGAAGCTACAGAGTGTTCAGAGGAGGACAAGACTAATTTACAGAATGTGATTAATCAGAAAGAGAAGGACTTGGAACTGCTGATCCGTGATTTGGATGACAAAGTCCGTTTCAGTCAGAAACCCATTCAAAGGCCAGGCTCTGGATCAGGCAGGGGTGCTGGACATCCTGATAGGAGCCTTTCTCATCAAGCGTCTTATGAGGACCGTAGAGCTGGTGATCAGATGGACAGGCCTAGATCACGCGGTGGAGGAGATGCATGGGCAAGACCAAGTGACCAAATGGAGAGGCCTCGATCACGTAGTGGTGCAGATGCATGGGCCAGGCAAAATGAACAGGTGGAGAGGCCTCGATCACGGGGTGGTGGAGATGCATGGGCAAGGCCAGGTGATGAGAGAAGATCTTTCCAAGGAGGTAGAGGAGGATATTTTGGCAGCCGGGAGTCTGATAGGTAGAACTCTCTCTCTCTCTCTCTCTTTCCAGACACATTCACCAACACTTCACATGCTTATTTTTCCTTGCAGCTATAAGTTTGTTTCTACTTGCCTACTTATTGATGGCACTTGTGTCTAATATTTTTCTCGACTTGAACTGTCTTTCTGTCTCAGAAATCTGCCATGCATAGCATTCCAGAAATCATTTTGGCCTTCTTGTTTTCTCTATATTTTATTCATTTTGGGTCTGTCAAGGGTATAGGATTTTGCAGTACTGTTTTAAGTGGCGATTGCAAATTCAAATATGGTTCAGTCTAAAAGTAAGTAGGAGTTCGTTATTCAAGACGGGATGGATGGATCAAAAAGGATTGTTGTTTTCAAGATGAATCTGTTTTCTGTGATAAATTCTATTTTTAAAGCATCTGTTATCTCATTGATTCTCCAACCACATAGTGTTCTGGTGTTTCAAGATCTTACGTGGAATTGTCTTGCGGATAGTTTACTTTCAGGATTTGGTTTTCTGTGGGGTTTTTTCCTCGTCATTTTAGGATTCTTTATGTTCTGAATTTTGGGGGGAAATTGTTGAGTCAGGTGGAAACATTTTCTCTTCTTTTGATGTCTGTTTATAGCATTTTTTTGGCATAGCTTGTTTTTGCAAAGAATTGAAATTACAGTAATATCAAGTGATTGATATACCACAGTGAAGGTGTGACGAGAATTGCAGCTAGTGACATCCCTTTACCATTCCCTGAGAAATTGTGAAAAGAAAAGGACAGCACAAAATGTAAAATGCCCGTGTATGTGATTTATTCTTTTATTAGTACTGTTGACTGAATGTCTAAGATATTGCTGAAAGTGGACACAAGGATGAGCAGTGAGTTTTGAACCTGTGGGAGTAACGTATTTTCTCAAACACTGGAATTTCTTTCTGAGAATTTCCAGATGTGATGTTTACTTGTCCAAAAAAATAATAATCTTGATGTGATGTGAGTTGCTAATGATTCCTGCGGGCAAAGATATTCCAGTCTTGTCCTCCAGGGACTGTGTTGCGAGTATCGAATTCCCACTAAGGGAAGAAATGATATGTGAGATGTCATGAGTTACTATGCACTCTACTCATCCGTTTTGGTACCTCAAGGTAGATGTGGCAGATATATGCTATCCGGGAAGTGGTTAATTTATTTTTCATGGTTTGATGCTTTCTGTTTCTCAGATGTACGATGTTGCTATTAATATCTTGCGTAATTTGGCAGGACAAGATCCGGGGACAAATGGTGATCTTCAAGTACTGTGGATTCTTTGGCCTCTATCGCCTGCTTTTTTTGTCCTCTGACAAATTAGAACAGAATAATATCTTTCGAGTTCCATCTTTTTTGGGTTTTAGTTTTGCTGCAAGGATGATGCTAGAATTACCGAGTGTTGATACGAGCGTTTTTGCAGTGGTTAATTGTCCCATCTCAAAGTTGTGTAAAAGTGCATTTTTCCTCCATTTCTCTTTGGAGGCAGGGTACCTGTTTTGTTTATTGCTCCAAACAACTAATGTAACGTGGAATTGTGGTCATACTTTTGGTTCTCTTTTTTATCCTAATCTTTTTAGTAGGGAGATACCTTTTAAAAGCTTTGCTTATTTATTTAAAAACAATGGTTCCCATGTATTCAATTTTTTGTGCTTGATGTTCTATGAATGAGCCATTTAAGCATTTACCTACCTGCTGCCATTAAGTACTGCATGTAATCTTTTTCTTTTTAAATGGGAAGGCTTTTGGAGAACCCTGTCTTTTGATGCAAAGATTGTAAGGTGAAGTGTATCTTTGAATTTCGAAATTCGATAAGTGCTTCCTTAAAGTATGAGGCATCTGGTGTCCTTTTTATTTCTGCTTTGTGGGTTTTACTGTTTAAGGGTGAACAGGGTGCTGATTCCATATGTTTCAGGGGTAAATGTAGCCTTTCGATTAGATCATGAACTCGTAACTTTTTGATACATGATACAAAATATAGATATATTTGTTAAAATCTATCAAAATTTCAACAAATATTAGATCTGAACCCATAATTTGATGTTTCCATATGAGTTCAATGTTGAGAATCTGAAAATTTTAATCCGAGGCCTATTTTGGTCTTAACTTGGACGGGTTAGAATTGATCGAAGCAATAAATGAGCATGGCTCAATCACTTCAACTCGCTCAAAGTTAACCATTGTGGAAGACTGATAGGTTTATTTGTCTATGAATAGGATAAAAATCGAGTCCACTAAAAAATATTTGTTTTACTAGGAAAAAATTGAGCCTACTGAATTGTGTCCTTAAAGAAAATTATTCTCCTCTATGTATTCAAGGGTATGGAATATATCCTCTCTGGCATAGGCATATCTAGGAGGAAGTCATCGGGTTCACGTGAACCCATGCTTCCCTCCTGAAATCATATGTAGCAATGTTATATTTTTTTAAAATATATTTAAATATAGATGTGTGAATCCACACTTGAAGTATCATATAATGTTGTGCGATAATGATTGGGTGCACCTCTCTAAGTAAGTTTAGAAATTTGAATCTTTTATTTATCTTGTTTTATTTTCCTTTCTAAAATTGGGTATCACCTCTCTAAGTGGTTTGGATAGATAAAAAATATTTTTGGACCTATAATTTTAATGGTTTTTAGTGATAAGAACCTAAATGTTAAACTAATTAAATTATATCTTAGATCCACCTTTTCGTTATAGTGTACCCATCATCTCAAAATCCTGGATACACCTCTGCTCTCTAAATAAAAAGATTAACTCACCAGTGTAGCGATACCGCAAACTTTGATGAACAACGAACTCACTCGACAATAGTAAATCAAACAAGAATTTTTAAAGTGTAAGAAGAAGAGTAGTAGATCAAAAAAGAATTGTAGTTTAATTCGAAGATAGGAGGAAAGTATGAACATGTGTTTATGGTGTCTTATCACAAAAGTCACAATCCATAAAAAAAAGTCGTAAGATTTACAACTTATAGAAAAAATCACAATCCATTTAATGTGAAAAGGTGTTATTCAAATTGTATTGTTTCTCTTAGTGTCTTTTTTTCGAAAAAAAACACTTTATTTTCCATGCACATCTTTTTAAACCCACCAGTAGGATCATCGTCGTAGAATTAACTGTTACACCTACTTGTTCAACACAATACACCCTTTTGAAAAGAATATCGGCTCTAACAATTCCATTTCCCCTACACGATAGTTCCCTTGAAATTTCCTTAATTACCTTTGTCGTATCAATTGAGCTCTTAGATTTATATAGAGTTATTTAAATATGGTCAGTATATGAATATATGTGCGTTATCTGGTCTTGAGACATCTAACTTCTGAGTTCAAGTTTGATATATTCTAAATGTGCAATTATCATTTTTATGAATGTGATGGAAGTCCTAAATTCCGTTGAATTGAGTGGCCATTTCGTTTAAAAGTTTTGATAGATATGATTCATTTTAATTGTTTAATTATATCTACAACGTGTTAGATTAAACTGTAAATACAATGACAATAATCGCATAAACCAAGAACGCCTATATAATATAGTGAAATATGTGACAAGAAGGTGCGTACCTTTATCATCTATAGCAATGAACAACTAAAGACGAATTAGGACGAGTCTTCCTTTCCTTTGGCTTATGACGGCTGACACCTTAAGGGAATGCGTGTTAGGTTAAGGCAGGAGAAGGGACCTAACCTCATAAGTCATATTTATACGATTAAAAGTCTTAACCTAGTGTGTCTCCCCAGAGGCGTATCCACGATTTCGGCTAGATGGGTGCACGATTATGAAAAAATGTATCTTAAATATAAATTTGATCAATTTGACTTTTTGATTATTAATATGAACCATTAAATTTTAAAACTTATAGGTTCAAAATATATAATACTACTAGTTTTAAATTTTAATATACACATTTGATTTAATTATATAAAAAATTTACAGTGCTACATTTTTTAGGAATTTGCAATGTAACACACTTGAAAATTTTGAAAGATTAAAGGGGAAAAAAAGCAAAATTAGTTGAAACGTCAAAAGTATAACTGAGAACCACTTGAAGAGGTGTTACTCAAAAAGACAACATAGATATAAAATTTAAATTTCAATCCTTACATAGAGATAGGTGCACCCAATCATCATCATCGTATTATTATATGATACTTTGAACATGAGTTTACACATCTATATTTAAATATTTTTAAAAAAATATGACACTACTATATATGATCTAGAGAGGGGAGCATGGATTCACGTGAACCCACGGCACCCCCTCTAGATATGCCTCTGTGTCTCCCTTATTACAAGCTCACTGATCTCCAACAGGCTTACACTATTACCTGCCTATACATATTAGGAAAAATTACTTAAATACACAACACTCCATTACCTATTCTCAATATTTCCCTACTCTTTTACTAAAATACAAAAATCCCTTATTTTCTTCCAATTCAACTTAACTGGATACTTTATTAGTTTAAGTATCCGCCCGTTATTAATTAAAGTATCCACGCTGCTATATTATGCATCCGCCCATTAATTAAGTATCCGTGCTGCTAACAACTTAATAATTTAAGTATCCGCCCGTTATTAATTAAAGTATCCGCGCTGCTATATTATGCATCCGCCCGTTAATTAAGTATCCGTGATGCTAACAACTTAATAATTTAAGTATCCGCCCGTTATTAATTAAAGTATCCGCGCTGCTATATTAAGTATCCACACTGCTATATTATGTATCCGAAAAACACTAAAAAAAAAAGATTTTTGGTAATTAATGAAAGAGTAGGGAAAGGAAGTAGTGTATTTCTTATACTATGTCATTTGCCTAATTTTTACCATTTAATAAATAATTCTAATACAACAACCCTCTATGTGTGGGTTTAATTTTTTTTTATAGGACAAATATGTTAATTTGCACGGACTCTTCACTTTCGATGTCACATCCATATCGAGTTCCTAAAATATACTTTTGGAGAATCTAAAACGCATTCATTGACATTTTTGAAGAGTCTGAGCAGTATAACAAATACGTGAAAATTCTTTTAATAAATAATTCTAATACAACAACCCTCTATGTGTGGGTTTAATTTTTTTTTATAGGACAAATATGTTAATTTGCACGGACTCTTCACTTTCGATGTCACATCCATATCGAATTCCTAAAATATACTTTTGGAGAATCTAAAACGCATTCATTGACATTTTTGAAGAGTCTGAGCAGTATAACAAATACGTGAAAATTCTTTTTGACAATAATGAAAGAGTGTCATGGATGATTTTTTCCAAAAAGAAGAAACGACTTCACTGGGGATCGAACCCAGAATCTCTGGTTTCGTAGACCAGCGCCTTATCCATTGGGCCATGAAGTCAACTTATGGTAGTGAAGTACAAACAATTATATTTGAAATAAAACGGATATTACTATTTCAGATGCCAAATAAATCACTCCCTCCGTCTCAATTTATGTGACACTTTTCGGATTTCATGATTCAAACAAGACTATATTTGACCATAAATTTTTTATATATCTTTTAATTATTTTGAATTGCCAATTATTGTGACTTATAGTTTTTTTTTTACGTAGTTTGCAAATATATAAATTTCATTTCAAAAAAATTTAAAGATTCCATGCAAAAATTTCTAGTCAAACTTAAATTGTTTGAATCTCGAAAAACGAAAAATGCCACATAAATTGAGACATAGAAAATACTTCTTTGCTTTCTTTCTTCTTATTATAGAGTAAAAGGAATACGACCTTCTATTAGTATTGTGGAGATTTCTTGTGGTCACTAACAAATTGAATAGAAGAAGAAATTACCTTTAAATTTTTAATGTGTAAAAAAAAAAAAAAAAATCTAGTTTAAAAGGACATAAAATTAAAAACAAATTTATAAGAAATTACGAAACAAAATCTCAGATGCTTGCTATTTGCATTTGTTAATTAGATGCGAAATGAGTACATTTTAACTTAGGTGTATTTACTCTTAATGTGAATAATCCACCCTTTTGATTAAATTTCTCCCTTCATTCAAAAACTTGATTATACAATTTTTTTGATTAATCATTCGAAAATTTGATTAAATTAATATTGTTTGCTCCTTTGATGATTCAAACTCATAGGAATTTATACGAAAAAAATGGTACATAGAGAGAGGTGTCAACCATACCCCACGAATTCTATGAGAAGATACAAAGTACAAGCATACAAATTTCTCAACATGCCTTTGTTTCTGCGTGTCCAAATAACTTTGACAAACTAATTAATCAAATTATTTTTCTCTAGCAACACAATCCTTTTAGTCAATAAATAAAATCACAAAAATTTTAAAATAAATACAAACATTCAGATGAGTTTATTCTATCTATATAAGTAAAGGGATTTTTTTAAAAATAGATAGTTAGTCGATTAATTTTTTTTAACTCACTTAATTGTAATCTTTTGTAGTGCTGTGTTCTCAATGTATAAAACGTATATAATAAATTTATAACAAATATAAATTATATACATATTATACAGTGGTTATATATGCTATGCATAACTCCTTGGTAATTTCTAGTTTCATCTGGAAAATCATAAAAAATGGAACTGTTACAAATTCGATGAAAGGAGATTATACACGGTATACTAACTAAACATAAAAATATTTTTTGGGGCTAATGTATAGTGTAACAATTTCCAATTTTGATTGACACGATTATCGGGTACTAATAAAAATACCTACACAATTAATTAAGGTGAGAGGAAATTATCTTAAACACTATTGTTTTTTGGCATCATATATAAATATGTTATATATAAATAGACACTTAAATTAGTATAGAGTTGAACAAATAGACAAATATCTTAAGTGACAATTTTATATCTTACATGTCGTTCTATGTGTATTATGTTACATAGAATATGTGTGTCTACTTGTTCAATTTAATATAAATTTAATTATATTTGTACACATCTAAAATTGAAGAACATATATGTCAACTGAAATCAAATTAAATATCATATATATTATGAAAATAAAATAGAAGGAAACCAATTAGCTAGGGAGGAGTGCAAGACAGTTGTTCAGAATTCACATGCTAAACAATCCACAGCCCCCCCCCCCCCCCACCCCACCCCGCCCCACGGCTTATGGCTCGTTTTGGAAATAAATTATTTCAAGATTGATTATTTTAGAATTGTTACGTTTATTTTAATGAGGATAAAAAAATACTATAATTTTGTAATAATTGATCTTGAGATAAATATAATTTATTGTGCGATTTATCTCAATCAACCATGACATAAAATCATTTTTAAATTAATCATAGATTAAATTATCTTTTATCCCTCATGCGATACGGCTAATTCTTTGTTTTCTCAAATCGACGTTTTGTTTTATCTTTCTTTTTCACTTTCTGCGCATGCAAATGGTGTGGTACCATTGCTTTTCCACACACTACCAAATTGGATATTACAAAGTGATATTGACTTTATATTTGTTAGGATATATACTATTAATCATATGTTAAGATATAATATTAGTATAAAATAAATATTTATTCAGTTTTAATAAATCATATATTTATTTATGGTGTCTGTTTACTTATATAGTAAATGATTTAGTGTATAGAGTTTTAGCTTATACACAGAGGATTAATTAATCATCGGTTCTTATAAGTATAAAGTTTTTTGTTCACAATTTAGGATAGAAATTGGACATGACATCGGTACGATTGTAGCACAAGATTCTATATAATTTATCTTGATTGTGGGAACGGTATAGTTCCAACTTCTTGTGCTAGTGCATTTTGTATGTATTGAACGGGACCGAGTAGAGATAGTTGCTTTAGACTAACTGACAAAAGAATATTCTCTAAACTGTAATTAAATGTACTTATATATTCTTAATCCTGATATAACTATTATGATCTGTATATATTAATTATCGTTTTGATTTATTAAAAGGTGAGATTCTGAGATGAGTCAATATGTCTGGTAGATTGGATGATAATAATATATATTGGTGAAATAATAAGTTAGTTGATGGAATCCATGTCTCATTATAGAGATTGATTGATATGCCTTTTGAGAAGCTTATAAATTTTCATCGTGTCAAACCTTGCAAGTGAATTTATGAATCCGACACATGAAATAAGTTAAGTAATGCTCTAAAGGAAATTAATCATTGAATTAAATTCGTCAGTAAATTAATTTATTGATTAGTATATGTAATCTTAACATGGGAAATTACACAAGTGTTTAATGAGGAATTTTGAATTATAAATAGAGGAGTGCAATTACGAATTTATAGTGGAATGATTTGTAATTTATAATGGTAAGAATAATTCAAATTAATTATTTGAAATTATTTCCATAATAGGAAGTCTCAGTAATTAATTTTGTGATCCCTACAATGTCCATATTTAACTAGAACTCAGAAAAAATAGAGGAAGAGCGTTAGTTTTGGTTCAACAAAAACGAACGTGTGTTTTTCTTCTTTTCAAGAAAAACTGGGTTTTCTTCTCCTTTTCGGATTGGGAAGAAATTTCTATAAGTAGGGATTCTCCTAACCTAGAAGATGAATCAGTTTTCTAACATACTTGCCCACCCAAGTATTGAGAGAGTTCGAAGGTGAACTTGGGATCATTGTAGAAGACTACATAGCTGCTGTCTATCTTGTGGATTCGCTTGAAGATCTGCCGGAATTCGTTGAAGGTATCTGCTCACGCTTCAAGAGGTAATTCTTGAATTAAATTTCAGCAAGTTTATGTATTCTAGCATAATTATATATGTTCTAATATAAACGATTTAATTATCTATTATTCATATAAAAAGTATGATTTTGGGTATGCTTTCGATGTGCATATAATTTTTCAACAATATTATGTTCCACAAAGTTAATTATAATATGTACTTCCTAGTTTATGTGCACGTTTAAGTGTACATGAACTGTAGCGCAATGTGTAATTTCTTGCTAGAATATATTCTTTCCCTTTTAAGTCAGAGAAATTGAATTCACTTTAATGGATAATTTCTCAGAATAATGCGTCTAAAACATAATTGATTTATTGACGATTTTCATCATCATACGTAAGATTTCGAGGTTTACTAGATCAAATTTAATTATTTTATTTTTTAAAGAAAGTGGTGCAAAAAATCTGCTACTTATATTTAAGATTTTTTAATTTTTTTATTCATAGTAAATTAATTTTTTTTTTTATATACGCATTCTTTTTGAAAATTTCAAGATGCGGATCTTATATTATACTAATTCTATAATCCTTTCATCTAAAGTTTATGTAGTCAAAAAATTTGCCTTTGAAATCTACCAAATCCTTTAACCTAAAACTCCTTTTTTTTTTTCATTGCATTAGGCACAAATTATAAAATTGTATATTTGGACCCAAATTGTGTATATATATATATATATTAAAAATTTACTAAAACAAAAGTATCAAATATGAATTTATAATATTAAAATTCGAAATCCACGTCCAGAAAACTAACCCGGAAAACTATTACCAAATGATGTAGTGTTGCTCCTCTTTTAACCAACATGAAAATATCTTTGGTAGGGAACACTTCCTCCACAATAGGACTCTATGTGGTGTAAATTCAAAATAATCCGAGTTCACTATGAATATCGAACCCTAGATAAAAAAAATTAGCTCGAAAACTGATTTCAGGTGATCATTATCGTGAAGAATGTCTTTTTGTGCTCAAGTGGAATGTGTAACAAAAAGTTTCTATAAAGGCTGAAGCACTGCAAGTTGCCAACTAAAGTGTTTGATTTTTTAGGTTTACAATTCTAAAAATAGAGATAACAAATACCAATAAGCTTATCTCAACCCTACAATAATCACTTGTCACCCAATCACATCTTACGCAAGTAGTAGTTATAATTTACGTATTTCGTAAATTTTAATATACTATATTTTATATATGTATTAAAAATATTCACTAAATGTGTATACAAATTAAATTTAGAATCAATAAATAATCATTGTTTATCAAAGTATGTAAGGAATTGAATATATATTTAGAATAGATCCGTTGAAGATGGTTCAAATATAATCTTACTGCATTTTTTTGTTGGTATACTTTTATATTAACATATTCAATTGTTATTAATGTATTTCGAATCCCAAATAAAAATTAACGAATTACATTTCCTTTTTTAGGAAATAAATCAAGAATATGATTCCTTAATAGTTTAGAATTTATTATTTATGGTAATTTAATTATAGAATTTCTAATTAGTTTAGGATTTGTTATTTATACTATTTAGTTAATTGTGTTTAATTAGGATTTGTTAGTTGTAATTTAATTTGGTTTTGTTAGTATTATAAATAGAAGAGGCCTTTATTACATATTTTCAATCTAAGTCTCTTACCTCTTATTTAATTTGTTCACTACATAGCTCATATACAGAATCATGGCACCAACAACAAGACGTCTTGATGGTGATTTTGGGTATGAAAAAGTATTCTCTTCTCATCTTCTTGATGATGATTTTGGGAATGGAAAAGTATTCTCTCAAAACAATGAAAATAATGGAAAGTTGGAGGGAAAGAAGAATGAATTAGGGGAGGAACTTGAGGAGAAAGACAAAAAGAAGAAAGAGAAGAAGAGTCGTGCGGAGCAATCTTGGGAGAGACGGAAGATGATTCGTGCGGAGCGATCTACGAAGGAGAGGCAGAACATGCAGTTTTAATCATAGTTATCGAGTTTAATAAAACTATTAGTTTTTTTAATTTTTTTTCGCTTTTTTGCTTGCTGTTTTTAGTGTGTTTAGTTTGTTGCAGTTAATCGCTTTTTGGTTGCTATTTTTTGATTCGTTAGGTTTACAATTCTAAAAATAGAGATAACAAATATCAATAAGCTTATCTCACCCTATGATGATCACTTGTCACCCAATCACATCTTACGCAAGTAGTAGTTATAATCGTATTTCGTAAATTTTAATATACTATATTTTATATATGTATTAAAAATATTCATTAAATGTGTATACAAATTATATTTAGAATCAATTACTAATCAATGTTTATCAAAGATATTGGATTAAATTCTTAAGCAAGCATAAGGAATTGAGTATATTGAGAATAGACCAGTTGAAGATGGTTTAAATATAATCAACTGTTTTTTTTTTTTTTGTGGTATACTTTTGTATCAACATATTCAGTTGTTATCAATGTATTAACTATTCAACTGATACATTTATATCAATATATTCAAGTGTATCAGTTGATCGTTATATTTTTTAGGTCAATGTATTCAATTGTATTGTTTCTTGTTATGCATTTGTATTCATATGTTTTTCCTATTGAAAGGCAAGTACCAAATGCACTTCAATAGTTATAAATCCCTTAAATTGTTAAATATTTATATTTGCATCAAATTTTGTATTTTGTATTCTTATGTGTTTGTGTTGAAAGATAAGTACCAAATATATATTTTGTATTGTATTCATATGTTTTTTGAATTGAATGATAAGTACTAACTGCATTCCACATGTGTATACTTTTCAAGAGTTAGAATTTTTATATTTTCTTGTATTTGGATTCAGCTGTTAAATAATTATATTTATATGCATTTTACACAGTTAGGTATTAAAAAAAATGATAATTTTTACGAATACAACAACACGTTTGACTCAAATGAAAATAATAAAATCACACGCAAATAAATACATCAAGAGATTTTAATGCATTAGATATATAAAAAGACTTGATAATTTTTTACGAACAAAAATGAAAGCAATATACATTGACCATAAATAAATATAATAAGAAAATTGAATACATACTTAGCTTATTGGTATTGAATATAAGAAAAATTATCAATATTTATGATCACACACGAATATAACAACGTGTTAGAATAAAAATGAAGATACAAGAAATTTGGTAACATTTGAATACAAGTAAGTCACAATGAATACAACTATGGCACAAAATGAATAAAAGAAATTTGACAGATTTTATATTTAGATTTTGAATTCTTCAGAATATCAATGAAACATATACATTTTAGAGTCCAATTTGAAATAAGAATATTTTTAAGGAGTAATTTATTTTAATTCATACATCTTTTACTTAATTTAATATATTCGTATTTTTGTAGAAAATCACAAAAAAATATAATTGGATATAACAAATAGCAAACTAAAAATATAACTGCAAATTATAAATATTGAAAATATAGTTAAGAATTGTTAATTAAAATCTAATGTTACCTATTTTTTTTATAAAAAAATAATCCTTTTTTTAACATATTCAAAGTGGTAAAAGGCAAGTACTACACTAATTCTAACCTGACCAAATTTGTCCTATCATAATAATCTCAAACCTCGTGAACTTGAAGCCCTACAATAGTTCTTTTCCATAATAACCTCATCATATTTATCTATTTATCGTTATTTTCTATGTGTTCGTTTTTATAACTTTAGTATTTCCTCCACTAATTACTTGTCTAATTTCTTTTTATTTGTCTTTTTTTATTTATCAATTTTGATAAATCAAGAAAGAACAATTTCTTTGTACATAATATACTCTCAATTAATTACTTTGAAAAAGGAAGAACATTTTGAAAATGTTTAATTTTTAATTCATCCACTTCATAATTAATAAGGGTAAAATGATAAATTCATTATGTCAATCTTTATTTTTCTTAATAAGTGTGTCAATTTAAAAATGAACAAATAATTAGGAACAGATGGAGTGTTTAGACCAACTTGCATATATCAACTAATTTTATTTGATAATTATTGCCTTCTATCGGCAACAAAATAATAACTTTAGTATTTAGGTCCATTTATATATTTATCACCTTTATTAGTAACAATTTGCACTTGTCTTAATTAATTTTACGTGATATTTATCATTTTGTATGAGCAACAAATATGAAGTAACTTTATCTAAAAAAAAATTACATAAAATTAAACCATAGTACTCGACCCACGTCATTTTTATTTTTTTTAACTTTTTCCCCTTCATATATATATAAATAATGATAATCTCATCATATCCATTTACCAACTTCAACTTCTTTCTTTTTCTTCTTTGTTTTATAGAATATACTTAATAAATACAATTTCTCTTATGGAGCTTACTAATTACTCAAAAAATGTGGTTCTTCTAGTGTTGCTAATTGTATTTCCATTTTCAATTGCTGCTAAGAGCAAGTCACCGTGTGATTTTCCGGCGGTCTTCAACTTCGGCGACTCAAACTCCGACACCGGTGGATTGTCGGCGGCATTTGGTCAGGCTGGTCCACCCGCCGGAGAGACATATTTTGGTGCCCCTGCCGGACGGTACTGTGATGGTCGTCTTGTTATTGATTTCATTGGTAATTATTATAATCTCACTTAAATCTCAATGTTGATTATTGTTTTGATATGCTTGAACGTTTTTCTAAAATACTCTTTTTAATTTTAAAAGATAGTGATAAAATTTGCATCGTTTTCAGATTTCACTGAAATTGTTATTTCTCAATATTGACTAATTACAACAAATTAAAGTTTTTCTTTAAAATTATTTTACTATGAAGTTCTTCTTACTATTTTATGTTATGCTTGGAATTTCGAAAATCAATTAAATGTCTTTTACCAATTTTTTCTAAATGATTATTAAATATTTTAAATTTTTATTTACTATAGTTTATAGTATTTTTTTTACTTAATTTTTATATTATATAAATTTTTTAGTTAAAAATGGAAAAATATTATGTCAAAATTCATGATAATAGTTTAAAATTTAACTCTGCAAATTTTAACTATATCATATAATTCAAAATTTAAAAAATAATATTCTTGCAATAGTGAAATCATCTTTAGAAACTTGTATTGCTATTAACGTTTAGAGTGAGTTTTTTTGTTTTATACAAAAAATTGATTAATTCAAATTCATTATTTCTAAAATCTATTAAAGAAGAATAATACTCTTAAATATTTTTAATTTTTAAATCTCAAACTCGAGACGAACCATTAAAATTATAGTCAGAGTAGCGGTGGGAAAGGTAAAATGTGACATTTTTTTGTTTGTATTAGGAAGGTTTATTTTAAAGGCTGAATAAAGAATCCACCGACGCTAATAGCTTCTCATGTATTTGAATTGTACTGTTAAATCAAACTGAATCTTTCTTGTGATGAGTGTGTGGATTTGATTTAAGAGCCTTTATTTTTTGGCGTGGGGGGGGTGGGGGCGGGGTGTTATTTTGGGCTTTTTGAGTAAAATTTGTTTTTATTTTTAGAAAAACAGAAGTAGCATTAAAACATACTAACACTGTGTCAAAAATGATCTTTAGCATTAATTAGTAACAATGATTGTCAAATATATACTCCCTCCGTCTAATAATAGTTGTCCATTATACTATTTTGAGATGTCCAACAATACTTGTCCACTTTATAAAATTAATGAATAATTTTATACTTAGTTTCTAATTTACCCTTATCATTAATTATAGTTATTTCCCTATAACATTTTTCAAGACATTGTATTTATTATATTTAAAAGGTGATATAGTAAAATTACACTTCTATTTATAGTTTCCTAAGAAGTGTGCAAAGTTAATAGTGGACAACTGTTGTTGGACAGATTGAGTATTTGTAGCAGCAATTATTACTCATTGTAAACCAATGTAGGTAAAGAATTTATCACTCTTTATTAATGTATATATTTATTATCACTAAAAATTATTTTTGTTATAGTGTAACTAGTTTTGATACTGGATTTGTTTGGTATGGATGAAGATTTTAAAAAAAAATCATGTTCAATTGGTAAAATATTTTGAATAATATTTTCTGTATGAAAATAGGTTCCATTAAAGTAGCTTCTCTTGAAAGTAGAAAAAATAAGTTGCTATAGAAAGTTTTCTACTCTTGGTTTACTAGTTCCACTTATATATTTAAAAAACTATATACTACTAAGCAATATTGATGTGGATTTTTTCAGCTGAAAGCTTAGGAATACCACATCTAAGTGCATTCTTAGATGCATTGGGTTCAAATTTTAGTCATGGAGCCAACTTTGCCACAGCTGGTTCAACAATCAGACCACAAAACACAACTCTTCATCAAAGTGGTTTTAGCCCCATTTCATTAAACGTTCAGAGTTACGAATTCAACGATTTCCTTCACAGGTCTCAGATTATTCGTAACAAAGGTAATAAAAATCTATAGTTCATACTTTGTTCTGTAGTCTAATATTCTTGTTTCTGATTTTTTTTTATAATAATGTGTACAGGGGATGTGTTTAGTAAGTTGATGCCTAAGGAGAAACATTTTTCTCAGGGGTTATACACATTTGACATTGGACAAAATGATTTAACTGCTGGTTACTTCAATAACATGTCCACTGATCAAGTTAGAGCTTATGTTCCTGATGTGATCGATCAATTCAAAACGGTTATTCAGGTACATATGTAATAAGAAATTTAATTTTACATAGTATCAGAGCAGTATTCATCTCACTCAATGTTGAGCACCAGAATGATCATAACGGTTTTTCATTGGTGACTTGCAGGGTATATATAGCCGCGGTGGTAGATATTTTTGGATACATAACACAGGTCCAGTTGGTTGTCTACCATACGTATTAGATCGTCTGTTAATAACAGCAGGGCAAGTTGATAAGGCAGGTTGTGCTTCTCCTTTCAATGAAGTGGCTCAATATTTCAATGCTAAGTTGAAGGAATCAGTGATTCAACTAAGAAAGGATCTTCCATTGGCTGCTCTTACCTATGTTGATGTTTATTCCGTCAAGTATGAACTCATCTATCGCGCTAACAAGCACGGTATGTAAACCAATCATACATCTCATGATCTCTTGTAACACAAATTATTGAATTCTGTTGAACCCGTAATTTACCCCTGGTTGGTGAGTTTATAGGGTTTGAGCATCCATTACAAGCTTGTTGTGGGCATGGAGGAAAGTACAACTTCAACATAAATCATGGATGTGGAAGCAAGATAAAGGTGAAAGGCAAAGAAGTAATATTGGGAAAATCATGCAAAAATCCATCAGAAAGAATTAATTGGGATGGTGTACATTTCACAGAGGCTGCTAATAAATGGGTGTTTGAACAAATTGTGAATGGTTTATATTCAGACCCACCACTTCCCTTGAATATGGCATGTCATAAAAAATAAGATAAGTAATTCAATCAAGATTGTACCAATTGGATAAATTAGTTAACCACTTTTTATCTTTATGGATAAAAAAATCCTAGATCAAATGGATATTGAGCTATTTTGTGGGTGTATTATTAGATTAGATCGATCTGGGAACTAAATAATATTTCAATTTCAAGTAAAAATCTTACTTTGATTCTAATAAACCGATTTCGATTTATGCAAATGTACCTTTTTATATCATTAGGTAGATTTTGTTTCTATTTTTTAAAATTTGTGCAACTATAATTTTTGATAAATTACTCTCAGTTGTAAGACTCCGTGTATTGTTTTTTCTTTAAAATAAAAATAAAAATTGTTTAGTTGTAGTGTCCATGTTTATATGGAATATAAAATAAATTATTTTGTCAAACGTAATTGAGTTATTATCTTAAGTTAAGTAATTATATTGATAAAAAATAAAATTCAATGAATTTACTAGATAAATTATCAAAATTCAATATTGTGATTTAAATATTTTCCTATAACATATTTTTAAACGGTGATCTAAAAGATCTACTAGTCAAAAGAGGATCTTCTATTAAAAAAAAATATTGCAAAAAAAAAAAAGGACCACAAACGAAAATCATGACTTGCTAGGTTGCTTTAATTAGTCTCTTGATTTTTCGTTGTTATTTTCATTTTCAACTATAAAATTGAGTCGCTGGAAAATGAGTTATTGAATGACGGAAGTAAAGTTGTGTGGACATTCAGTATCATTTTGTTTGCCTTTTTTTCCAATTTTTTTTTTATAATCTCTCGTTGATACAGATAAGTCTTGTTTCATAAACTAACCTTATTAGGAGAATAAAACGACTTATAAATTGAATAGAATAAAATATATTTTTAATTTTTCATATATAAAAATAAAAATCTTTTATAAAAAACACAAAAATAATATAACAAATTTGTAAACAACTACAAAACTATATCTCCCATCAAGATATGTTTGTAAATAACAGATCAAAATTGACTGCATAATTTGAGGACCATATGGTCAATTTAAATAGTAGGTAACTGGGTTAGTACAGGTCGAATCCCATGTACATATATTATGTCAATTTAAATTTTTAAAAAAAATCAAGTCACCATTTCCTTGAATTTAGAGTCCGTTTGGATTGACTTAAAAAAAATAGTTTTTAAGTTAAAAATAAAAAGTCAAACTGAAATGACTTTTATGTCAAAAAATAAAAAGTAGGGGGAAAACCTACTTTTAGTTTTTGACTTATTTTAAGTCATTTTTTACCTTGTCAAACACTTTTCAACTTATTTTAAGTAATTTTTGATTTATTTTTAATTATTTTTCATATTTGTCAAACACTTCTAAAAATTTAAAAACTAACTTAAAAGTAGATTTGATCAACCTTTAAGCCAATTTAAAACCTCTTAGTAGAATCAGATAGTCTTTCAAGCAATAATTTAAAAAAGACTACATATTTGTCTCAATTTTGAAAAATGGAACAATCAATCAAAAAAAAAAAAAAAAAAACCTTTTATATGTTTGGCATCTAATGTAACAGAATATTTGTTATGACCATGGTAACACAAATCTTGATTGTATTTTTGTGTTTAGTGCCAACCCAAATCGTAGGCAATTGCAATTTTGCAGCCATTTTCAACTTTGGTGACTCAAACTCAGATACTGGTGGCCTTTCAGCAGCATTTGGACAAGCTCCTTATCCCAATGGTGAAACTTCCTTTCATGCCCCTGCTGGTCGATTCTCCGATGGCCGTCTCCTTATTGATTTCATTGGTAATCTAAAATCTCCTCTTATTACTAATGGATTATTACATAGTTTGTACCATTAAATTGAATAGACACATACGTTCGTGAAATAACGATGAGTGTGTAGTCCTTTTTTAAGATTTATAAATATATGAACTCTCCTGAAGTAACATAAGGAAAATATGTAGGTATAAACATATATGAACTTTGTTGTATCCCTCCTAAAGGGAATTGCTTGTATTGTATTTTTCCCAATCTGTATACGGGCTATTTTTTTATTTTTTTTGGGGAAAGTTGATTTACTACACTTCAAAGTCATTTCTTCTTCGATTATGTTTCCTATTTTATTAACAACCAACTGCAACGAATGCCTTAGTTCTTGCGTTTGGTATGATTTCATTTTCCAAAAACTATTTTCCAGTGTTTGATCAGATAGTCAAAAAGTTTAAAGATGAATAATGATAATTAGCAAACATGATATTGCCTTGATGAAATGTTTGAGTATTAGAGATTGATTATAATGTCTAAATAATTGTGTAAGCGGTGATATGAAGTTAAGAGTTGAGATAACTGAGAAGGAAAATGACTCTCCCCGATAAAGTAAGGGTAGTCATTTTTTTTATAACAAGGGAAACCGCAGCCGCTACCCTTTTGGAGTGCACAGGTTAAAACCCCAGCTCCTACATTTTTTTCTCTTTTGGTGGAAAATGTTTTCCTCAAAAAATATATTAAGGTGTTTGGTTACTAGGAAAGATTTTTTGTCATACTTAACACAACTTTGAGACAGAGGACAAGTTTTTGTTTTCTTGTTATGATTTGTTTGATCAGCTTCTGATGTTTTTTTGTGTTCCTGATTTTTGAATTTGCCAGCTGAAGGCTTAGATTTGCCTTATCTTAGCGCGTTTCTTGATTCGATTGGTTCCAACTTCAGCCATGGAGCTAATTTTGCCACAGCAGGATCAACAATTAGACCTCAAAACACAACCATGGGCCAGAGTGGATACAGTCCAATTTCACTGGACGTACAAGGTGTTCAGTTCACAGATTTTCATACAAGATCTCAGATAATTCGCCAGAAAGGTACTAGCTTTATTGCGTATACTGCAGATGAGAATAGTATGCTTTTATTTTGGAACAGGCTAGAGTTTTGTTGTTCTTCACAGGAAATATCTTTGGCCAATTGCTTCCCAAGGAGGAAGACTTTTCTCAAGCATTGTACACGTTTGATATCGGACAAAATGATCTCACCGCTGGCTACAAGCTTAATATGTCCACTGATCAAGTAAAGGCTTATGTTCCTGATTTGCTCTTTCAGTTATCCAATGTTATAAAGGTCAGTAAAAGTAAACCAATCTATATTAGTTATTTACTTATTTTTTCTCTACGAGTTTTGTTCATTTTCTATAAATGCAGAAAGTATATGCAAAAGGTGGTAGATCATTTTGGATTCACAATACTGGACCAGTAGGTTGTCTACCATACGTTATGGACCGCTTTATGATCACAACAGCACAAGTCGATAAGTATGGTTGTGCTAATCCCTTCAATGAAGTGTCAAAGTACTTCAACCTTCTGTTGAAGAAAAGTGTTGTTCAGCTCAGGAAAGAACTTCCTTTAGCTGCATTCACTTATGTTGATGTCTACTCGGTTAAATACTCGCTCATCGGTCATGCAAAGAAGCTAGGTAATCTTATGATCTAACATTTTTATCTTGAACTTGAATTCATTTTAATCTTTTTCATGGCATTAGCTTCTAGATTTTGAAGTCTTATGTAAATAAAAGACTTGCAGACTGTAGTACTAGTTATTCTTGGATCAAAATTTTCATAGGTTATGCGGCATGTTTAAGACCACAAGATTAAAGGACATTTTGTTACATTTTATGTATCTTTATTTCAAGACCACAAGATTTAGAAGTCTTCTTTACTTTCTTAAACTCCGTGTCAAATCAAAACCAAACAAACGAGTAACGAATTGAGACGGAAGGAGTAACTAGAAATGCATATTTAAAGGTTCTATGTGAAATGACAGGATTTGAGAACCCATTCCTAGCTTGTTGTGGCCATGGTGGGAAGTACAATTACAACAGATTCATAAAATGTGGAAGCAAGAAAGTGGTGAACGGAAAAGAGATAGTGATTGCTTCTTCATGCAAGGATCCATCAGTTCGGATTAGTTGGGATGGAACTCACTTCACAGAAGCAGCTAATAAGTGGATATTTGATCAGATTGTTAACGGCTCGTTCTCAGATCCTCCAATTCCTCTGAGTTTGGCCTGCAACAGAGTTAACCATTGAATGTTTACTCTTTTACATACTGTCTTATGTTTCTTTCCTATTTGGTTTCTATAGGATTGACTAATCTCCTCTGGTTCATTAACTACATATAGTTTAATGAGTGTCATTTGACTGAAATACAACCTGATTCATTCACTAATAGCTGAGAAAAGGTTTGAGGATACAAATGTTCAACTTTTCACCTTACTTTTTCTTTCAATACTATGACGATTCATTTCACCTTGAGACTGCTCTGGCGTCATGCATTTTTGTGTTTTATATGTAATAGCATCTTGATTTCTTAAGTCCGTGGTTTTAAAGGACGTAATAAGGAGGTATAAAGATGGTAACGCCCTGAATCAGTCAAAAAGCTTATTGATTTGATTCATTCTATTGCATTTTTTTGGGCGAGAAGGAGACTGTGTCACCCCGGCATTGGATTTTCCGTTGGTTGATTCTTGAAATCACCTCAGGCCAAACGGAGATTGACCCTAGAGTGCAAAGGCAGAGGAAACTACCAACATTGTAATATCATTCGCCTCCCTTGAGCTAGCTTTTGGGTGTGAGTTAGACTCAAAACCAAATTTAACAAAATTCATATCATTTTCAAGTCACACAAACCTTTGTTTACTTTCTGTACTCCCCATTTTACCGATGTGGGACTTTTTACAATAGGATCATAACACAACCCAACTAATACTTAATCAATGGATCCTAAAACTGAATATTAAAACTGCAATTCATAATACCTACTAGGAAAGTCGTTGGTCTCTAAAAATATTGAAGACAAAACTGTTTACGGGGTATTCCCACAGATACTAATAAAACTAAATGTGGGATCCCACAGGATGATAGGCGGATAAGCTGGACTACAGGCAGAGCAAGGCTTTCTGTGATAAAGGCAGTATAAGCATGGAAATACATTTCACAAATAAACATGAAAATCATATAAAGTTTGAAAATAAACATAAGTTGATAACTGAAACTATAAGCTGTAAATCATGAAGTTGAAGCTAACACTTCAGTTATGTTAAAATAAAAAATACTTTTCAAAGTACACAGAGTTACACATATTGACTCGCGTATGTGTAAGATCTAGCAGCACGTATAGGGGAGTGTATGCCTATCTCCCCAACAAACAATAGCCCCAATGAGCTTGGGGTAGCTAACACTAGCCCTCATGGCACTCACACAGGGAGAGATCTTTTCTGAGGCTGGAGGTAATCACATCAATAGTTGAACAAGAACTGAGAATAAATATTGAAGGTAACAATTAGTGAGCGACGTGAACATATATATATATTTTCAAAAACTAAGCCAAGTAACACACAAGTCACATATACTATCACATACTACATGTCTATTATTTCATTTCTTTAAGTTTGTAAATTATAAAAAATGTGATGAACTAAGCACTCTCTTGCTTCTACAAGAACTTAGTCATAAAAGTCGTTCTCTTTTTTAGTCATTTCATCGAGAACATAAAAGGACATAAAGTTCACTTTCAGATGTATCATATATATATATATATATAATGTTTAAATGTATTTCACAAAATAAATAAAAAAATTAAGATGTATTCACGTTGAAAAATGAATGTAAAAAAAAAAAGAGATAAGGAAAGAGAAATAAAATTAGTTACTAGTTGGACCCACATTTATAAGACCCTCGTGGACCAATTGAACGACGGCATTGGACCGTTTTCCTCTCAAACAGGCATTCGCATTGAAATCCGATCATAAAGAAAATGCTGCTCTCTGCATTTCCTCCGCAGAATCCATTATCCAATCCCACCCCACCCCCTCACTACCCCCCTACCCTCCTCTTTTCCCCCTCTACCTTCTACAAAACTACAACTGTTCACGCGTCTTCCCAGAGGCTATCACCACTCACTCTCACCAACGCCGCCGCTACTTCCTCCACTACTCTCCGGCACGTGAGTGGCACCTGCTCCGAAGACGATGGAGACGGCGACGGAGACAGTATGGTTACTTCAGCGTCAGCTGTTGCTGCGGCGATACGGAATGCGTCGACGTCGCCGGTGGAGTTCGTTCAGACGATTGAAAAGGATGATGGTAAAAATAGAGGTTTGGTGCTACCTAGTGTTGATTTTCAGAGACTCTGCCTTGAACAATTGGAGCTGTTTTGCCGTATAGTTCATCCTGACTCTGTTCTTTCCGTAAGAAACGTTTACCTTGTCCTTCAATTAATGATTTGATCGAAAGAACATTTCTATATTACAAGTTAGTTTCATTAGCTTAAGCATCTTTATGTTTATGTCTATTATTGCTGGGTGTAATGCTTTGGATCATGAATTTAAGCAGTTCCTACCTACTGTACGAAACTCTGCTTGCTTTTCTACTTTTTGAGTTGAGATAATTTTCTACATTCTTCCAGCTATAGTCTTCAGCAATCTGTACTGCTTTAGCCCTTATTAAGTTCATTGTGCCTTTTATTAGGTCTCCTATTTCCTGAATTGAGTGCAAGAAGGTCTAATACAGTGAAATTTTCAGTTTAGTTTCTGTGCTGCGCTTGCCTATTAGTGCTTGTACTTTTGTTTTCTCTGCTCTTCGGCAATTACATTGGTGTTAAGTAGAATATAGTTCATTTTTCTTTCAGGTCGAAGTTGATAAGGGAAGTCTAGTGTTGAGCAATACTATAGCATGCAACATGCTCTACTTTTCCTTTTTAAGAAAACGAGCTTCCACCATGAGCAGTAGGCAATGGTAGTGGAGCTTAAGTGTCTTAAGGAACTTTCATTCTTCTTCCACTATCTGGCAGTATGTGCTGGTAGAGAAGAATGACATGATGCTCTCTTTAGATCTAGAGATACTGTAGAGATTGTAAACCGAAAGACGGCTTTAAATTAACTTTTGTAATCTGTTACATGATTTCTTTCTCTTTTTTTGTTCTATTGTTATTAGACAAGACCTGTAACATGAATTTTCAGCGTAACCACTGAGACATTGGCAGTTTTTATCTTCCACTGCAACAAATTTCTAAAAATCAGTACTAGCAGGTAGACCCAACTGAGTAAAGTCATCTCAAATGGCCAATTGGATGAGTTGCCATCAAGTCGGGAGTAGTGGTTGATCCATTGATAGCCTAGTAGGGAAGACATCTTATGAAACATTTAAAAGGTGAAGTATACTTTTCCTAGGACTACAACCCCTCTTGTGGATATCATCAACTGGTCCTACTTCGGGCAACCTGAATCTGTATCCTCTTCCACACATTATTTTGTTCTTTCATTTTCACCAGTTTTCTTGAACCCATTAGAAATAATCTAAAAGTATGGACAAACTAGAGTCCTCATAAAGGAGTGGTCCAGAATAGTGTTTTTAAAGGTGCACTTAAGCCCTGAAGCAAGCTCAAAACATGTTGAGCGCTTCGCCTCACTTAATGTGCACTTCAATCTCGTCATCTAGCTTCT
Source organism: Solanum verrucosum (assembly GCF_900185275.1). Lineage (NCBI taxonomy): Eukaryota > Viridiplantae > Streptophyta > Magnoliopsida > Solanales > Solanaceae > Solanum > Solanum verrucosum. The sequence continues at coordinate 2,040,134 of NW_026019839.1, read as the reverse complement.
AAGGTATATTTTTCCTTGCCAATGAGCCTCTTCTGAAAAGGCGATACTAAATAACTGATATTTCACTTTATCGAAATATTTTTCTCATTTCTTTGTTCATATATTTTTATTTTTCTAATTTCTTTGTTCATATATTTTGTCATTCCTGCTTATAATTAATATATATATATATATATATATATATATATTGAACCTTGGAACTTTTTTTGCGCTTTTTGCTTTTATCATTTTCTCCCTTTACGCCTTTTTTCATTAAAGCCCACACTTTATTTATGATTAAGCCCCAATGAACCGTAGGGCTTTTTTGCGCTTTTTTCTTTTGGTGACACTGGTCCAGAAGGTTAGATAAACTTGTGACACTGGATTGGATGCTCAAAAATAAAGTTCTGTTTGGAACAATATAAGTGATTAGATTGAGAAGATAAAGGAATGCTAACCATCTTATTATCCTTTAACAATATAACATTGACAAATCAAATGAAACCAAGTTATTTTATTCTTACTATAGTACTTTGCTTAAACTCTATTTTACTTTGTTTCATTTGATAACTCTCAACATCTCCCATGTTTGGTTGGGTTTCATGTGTTGTGAACAGCGGATTATCTTTGTCCTATTTTCTTTTGGATTTTCTAAATTATAGAAGGTCAAGAACCAAAACCAAAACTAAAGAGGAAAGTCCCCTGGCTCTTGTGGAGATATAGACTTGAAACAATTTTGCCTTTCTACTTTGCTTGTGCTAATCTAGTGAATTGCAGGTTTATGTAAGACCAGCTGGTAGCTATGTAATGGACCGCCTAGAGTTGCAGCGGGTTATTTTACATCCACGTGTTAATGCGACTGATCTAGTGATTCTAATTGGTAACTTTAGCATTCCAGCAGGCTTAAGAATTGCTGAAGCAGCTCTTTCAAGGCAAGAGGTACATCAAATAATTCTTCAAATTTATTTTGCACTGAATTATGACTTTACTGTGTTTGACTAGTCTTATTCATCTTAGGCAGAGTTACTTCCCGAGCTTGGAGCTGTGGTGTTCCCTATGTTGAAACACCCATTTATTGTTGGATTTTTAGTTGCGGAACTCCCAAGCACTACATGGGATAAGGGAGGGCTTAATGTTAAAGGATGGCCTGCCCAGGAGGAGACTTTTCCTTTACCTCCTAGCACAGATTTGAAATCATTGAATATCAAAACTTCAAGTGACCACTCCTTTGAGATGTTAAAATTTACAGCTGAGCAAAGATTAAATGCAATAAATATTTCTCGTTCACTTGCAATGGCTTATGTCATGGATCAGGTACAATACTGATACGACAAAGGTGCTAAAAATATATGATGTCTAGAATTCACTACATTGATCTACATTCTTCTTATATATAATTATTTCTTCTAAAATATGTAATTACTCTAACATCCAAAAACTTGTAATCGTAGTATCTGATTGAACTTAATGAATCTTTGTATATGTTTGTTACCACCATGGAAATAAAAGAGAAGGAACCAAATCTAAACAGATCCTAAATATAACGAAAATATTGACATATATGGCAATAATGTTGACACTATTACATCCTTTTAACTATTTTGTGTTTATTGCCATGAAATGATTTCTTCTTTGAGCATTTTGTTATTTATTATTCTTGTTCTCTTACTTTCCAGTTATGCACAGTAGTTTTGTCATAAATCTATCTTTGATATATTTTTGTCTAAAACTAACTAACGCGACCCTTTCAGAAATCAATTCTGCTCCAACAGTCCACTTGGCAAAATAATATCAGGATGAGCAACTTGGTTGAGCAAGTAAGATTTGCACTGCAGCTGCACCTATATATGCCAGCAGTTTGAGGTTGTGACAATGTACACTATACAGATTAAGAAAATAATCATTTTTTTATGAATCTTTAATGTGCAGATTCGGGGTTCTCTTTCCAGTATTCGAACTTTGAGTAAGATGTTATCTGTTCAGATTAGAAAGAGTGAGGTATGTGGCTCAAGAAATTTACATCCCCAACTTTTTCTTTATCCTGCTTCACTTTCTTTTGCCCCCAAATAATCGGTTACTTTTTAGTGAATTTTTTTTTAATCATACTTCTAATGAAGAGCTAATCTACTCATATGACCCTATGCAGATTTCATATGACATTGTTCAAGACATTTTGGAGCAAGGTGATTGCTTGAGTGATACTCTTAAGGGACTCCAGGATGCTGTTTCCTTAACAAAGGTATTTCACTAACTGTGCCTCTCTCTCTCACACTGTTCTTCTGTGTGACTCTGACTGAGAAAGGAGGGAGAAAGATTGAGACGAGCCCCCTTATATGTTTAAAACAGCTATGACTTTCCCGGAAACTTGGAAAGGGTACAAATTGAGTTCATTCAATGCTAAGAGCAAGTTGGCAGCTTCAACAGGACGGTGTAAGAGGACGTAAACTCTTGTCATGAACTAAAATATCTAGCTCTGGAGGATATTCATAGTACTAACAGATTGAAGTTATCAAAAATCACTTAGAATAATTGCAAAAGATAAACGTCCAATGATTGTTGAAGGTCCATTTACACTTCGCCAGCTTTGTTTGCCTTAGTTTTTTGTCTTGCCTATTGGTGATTTTGAGAATAACAAAGATGAAATATTGAATATATTGGCTTATACCTTTTTCAGGCTAATATAATGCGCTATAGTGAAGAAACATTGAAAAGGATGCCTAAATCAACTCATCCTGATCATGAGTCGGTGAGGTCACAGTTATCCGATAACTTGTCTCAAAAGCTAGAATCTTTCTCTTTAAAATCCAAGGATCTAGAAATGCCAATGCCACCTATTGCTCTTGCCCCTTTACGCCAGGAAGGAATCAGGTACACTTTTGGCATTCAAACTATTTTCGTTCTAGAGACCTATGGTCTCGAAAGCTATTGCATTATGTCAGCTTCAAATAATGTTTATGTATATGACAGCACGGTACATACTAAATAATTATAATATCTCCTACTCTCGTCCTCCAGCCATCAACTTCCCGAAATTTTTGCTTGACGGTTCTCCTTTCTGTGGTTGCCGGACACTGCAACACAAAATCAGTGTTATTATGGAGTAGATTAGGAGTTCGGGAGATGGTTCTCTTCTTGTAGCCTGTGGTGCTGATTCGTTAAGAGAGGACCTGCAATCTCTCGAGTTAAAGTACTAAAAAACTGGAATAATTTTCTGCACACATTTTATTGAATTCAAACAACTGCCTAAAAATAAGGAAATAACTTCCTAATACTCCCTCTATTCCAATTTATGTACTGGTGTTTGACTGTGCATGGAGTTAAAGAAAGAAAGAAAAACTTTTGAAACTTGCGGTCTAGAATAAGCCATTAATATTTTGTGGCTATATATCATCATTAAGGGTAAAATGGACATTTTAAATTTATATTGTCACTATATGTAGAAATGTGTCTTTTATTTTGGGAACTGACTAAAAAGGAAAGAGTGACAAAAATTGGGATGGAGCAAGTACTATTGGAATGAGTAAGTGGAGGAATAACTCCCTACTGCAAACCACTGCTACAAAGAAATAGGAAACAATAAACATAGCTTACAGACAAGATGAAGTCATCATTTTATTTATTTTTTCAAAATTTGCATGTGTGAACCTTTGGTAGACTTAAGAGGTTGCCAACACTTTCCATCCTGTTTCTCCCTTAAGCTTGCCTATATTGATGCTTCTTGTATTGGGCGACGAGTCCGGGAATACTATGCAGATTGTCCTTTTTTTTCTAGTTTGATGCCATATGATGATTTATGGAGTCTTCGATTGTGTGCTGGCGCCTAGCTTGTGGAACAACACTTCGATTTTGGAGAATGCTGATTATTCCTTTTTTTGTCTTTTCCTGTCATCTCCTTCCTCAAAAGACCATGCAACATTTCTGATGTACTGGTGGATTTGGTGGGAGCAGTGGTGCCTTTAGCACACGAGCAGAAGAGAGCTGTTTTACTTTCTGAGGTTCCAAGATCTTTACAGGTACCCATTGAAGAGCCTGCTCTACGCCAGGCATTGGGTAATTTGATCGAGGGTGCTTTATTGCGTATACAAGCTGGTGGGAAGGTTGAAATCATTGCAACCGGAGCACCTGCAGGGGGTGCTCTTGTTATAATTGACGATGATGGCCTTGATATGCACTATATGGTATGTGTCATGAAATCTATTCAATATCATGATCACCGAGACAATGCCTTATATTAAGATGATAAAATGTGGCACTTAAATGCGAATATGAACTTAATAATAGCAAAGGAGTGTGCTCATGACTAAATTTATCAAGTGGCTTGTGTGTGATAGAATTGAAGTATTGTGTCTTTTTACTTTTGTATAGACACAGATGCACTCTCTAGCACCTTTTGGGGCAGACTTATTTTCTGAAGATAGGGTAGAGGACAACATGACATGGAACTTTGTGGCTGGACTAACTGTTTCTCAAGAAATACTGGAGAGTTATGGATGTGTAGTGCGGGTGATCTCACCAAGAGTAACAGATGCTGCAATTGGAACCGGAGGAACCCGCATAGAACTCTGGTTTCCCTCTTTTTCTGCTTCATCTGTCGTAGATGGCCCTTCTCATGAGGCTTAACAAAGATTGGGGATTCCACTGTCATTTATCTAGTTGTTTAAAGAACAAAAACATACAACAAATTCCTGCTTCATCCTTTGCAGATCCTGAGATGGATAATTTGAAAAGAGCTTGTATTTTAAAGATTCACCTAGTGACACAAATCTGCCAAATGACTATTTCCTCTCCTACTGGGATTGAGCAAAATGAAGGTATAGTTGATAATACCAGAAGGATGGATGCTGCAGGAGAATTTAGGCAATCCTTCTTTTGGCTTCGTCTAACACTTCCTCTTGCTGGTCAAGCCTTCTACAGAAAAACAATGCTAGAAGACTTCTGTATATACTTTAGCATAGTAGTTATTTCCATTATCGGTTTATTATCCGGTGTGTTGCCACAAAATATTGTGATTGATTATGAACTAATTGCATGGGTAGAATCTGCCTATTGTATAAATCAACTTACCTCTACAGATGTTCCAGTTTGAACTATTTGCATTGCTGGGACTTTTATTGGACAGAAACTAGCGGAAGAGTAAACACACAAGCTCACTTTTGAGTCTTAGTTGCCACAAGTTCCTGAAATCCTTCCCTGCTGCTATGTTTTTTGTTTTTTTTAGCAATGTTGGGTATCAGAGTGAAAATATATCAATGCCTTTCATGTAAATTTTAAATGGCAAAAGCTTCTTTATCAGCTTATTCTGTTTTTTCTAATTTATTTTTCAGATTTGTGTAATATCAGTTATTTTGGGAATGACTCATATTTGCTTCTATGCTTTTGACTCTTTATCTCGTGCATAAGCAGTTTGAAATATCACAATTATCATACTACAATGTTGGTCTAAAGTTATACCCTTCCATCTCCAGATGCTTTGCATTTTCTCTACTTTCAGAAATTTGTAGCTTAGTTATGTATAGGAATAATAATGGGGTTACGTGTTCTATAGTTTTGTAGTATCATATAATTTGAATTATTGAAAAAAGTTCCAAGGTAATTTTTTTTGTAGAAGGGTAAAAAATATCTTAAAACTATGCAAAATGAAATAAACATATCATTATAAACATAACAAATGATTGTTATAACGAGATTTGACGGCTAAAACTTCTGAAATAATGTTCTTCGTTACAGATATGGAAGCAGAAATGGGTGCAAATGGAGGACCAGTTTACCAAAAAATGTCACCCATGTTTTTGCCATGGATGAAAATTTGCTTCTTTCGGAACTTGATAAAGAACGTTAGATTCGCTCCAAAACTGTGAGCTTTATTAATCTTATGCTTTGGAGACTCTTTAAATTGAGACATTACATGTTGTTTTTATGTTATATGGTTAAATGGGTCTTAATATTATTGCTTCCTTCAAGTATCTTTAGTTCATAATTCAAGGAGATGAGATGATTAATGTTAATGTTGCATATCGTTATGATCAGTGGCAGAGCTAGGAATTTATCCGAGGAGACGAGACGATTAATGTTAATGTTGCATATCGTTATGATCAGCGGCGGAGGCGGAGCTAGAAATTTCACAAAGGGTGTCCAGAATAGCACAACAAAAGCTCTTTTCAAAATGTAGAACTAGTGAGATTCAAACACGCGCACACTACCTAATTCCAAGCATCTAAAACTACTGGTTGTGTTAAGGGTGTCCAAAATATGTTATTTAATTATTTTATGTATCATTTTACTTGTATATACAATAATATTTTTCAGACGAAAGGTGTCCAATTGGACACTCTAACAATCATGTAGCTACGCCTGGTTATGGTTATATCACACATCATACTGGAATGGAGAAGTGAAATGGAGGCTCGCATTTGGGGTGTTGTGCAATGAGAATATACTGACAAGGTTTAAAGGTAAATTCTACGGAATGGTGGTTAGACCAACACTATTGTATGAGACAGGGTGTTGATCAGTCAAGAGTGTCCATGTTCAGTTGATGAAGATAGCAAAGATGAGGATGCTCAAATATTAAGAGAAGTGAGAATGAGATGGTTCAGATATGTGAAGAGGTGGTGGGAGGATGCGGAGAAAAGGATATGTGAGAGGTTCGGTGTAGAAGTGACCTTAAATAGGAAGATATGAAGGTCGAAAATTATGGTAGAAAGTTAATGGATAGTTGAGTGTTATCATATTTTTTTTTCTTTAATTGGGGGCAGGGAAAAGGGAAATGGAGATCAAAGGGGATTACAAGGTGATGAATCGAACCCTCACCAATATGGTGGGAGTTTAGGTAACCAACCAACTAAGCTACTAAGATTCCCAGTGTTGTCATACTTCCAATGACCAATAGTATGATTTAGGCATTAAGGTTTGCTACATTTTATCCTCCCCAGACTCCACGTGTGAGATTAACTAGGTATGTCATTGTTGTGTATTAATATACTCCTATTTTGTTGTCTTTTTTCCGTTCTTACTTTCCTGCATCGTTTTTTGTTTTTTAGCTAGTGGTTTATCACAAACAACCTATTTACCCCAGAAAGACAAAAGTAAAATTTCCATACCTTTCTATATCTCATGTGTGAAATTATACTGAATATATTATTGTTATGATGTCTGTTTACTAGTTACATTTCTAGATTTAACAAAAGAAAAAAAAAGAACAAATGGTTGGTAATATACTATGTACTTATGATGTAATATACTTATGGTTGGTACATACTATATACTAAATATATAGTTATGATGTAGGGGGAATTTGAAAGAAATATGTGATGGGATGAGCCAACTACCTCATTCTTGAATAGTTGTACATTTCTGTTACAAGTCTAATATCATGCCATATGGACCAAGCTATATCATATAATCAGAGTCAAAAGTCACAATTCTACCAAAACTCCACCAGTGAAACCCAATCCCAACGCCACACATTTCTATTAAATAATAAATAATATTTTTAAGATGAAAAATAAGAAGAAAATACGAATATATAAGTATGACGTTTTATAATGAAATAAATGAATAGAATAAAAAATTAATTAAAATTTTGAATATCTATTTATGCAAATAAAAATAAGGGAAAATTACGTGGTTAAGCAAACTATACTACTTAATTATTCATCATAACTATAGTTTGTTATAAGTACCACTCACGACTAACATTAACTATTAATTACGTGGGCTGACTTCAAGTTTGTATAATTAGTCACACTTGTATATGTATAATTCACCACATTTGTATAATTCGCAACTAGCAATTCTTTGTTTGATTTGTATTTGTATACGATGATTTGTATATGTATATGACAATGATTTCCTTTGGTTTTTTAGTTTTTTCATCATATACATTCAATCTTTTTGTGTATAACTTTTTAATGTTTGTATAAACGTGTAGTTTTCGGATTTTGTATAATATAATTTATATAATGTAATTTGTATAATATATTTTTGTATAATTATTTAAAGTTCATATGTTTATGTTTGTATCAATTCGTTATTTCGAGTTTTATTATATTTGTATAATTCCAGACTTTATATTACTCAATTATACAAAACACGCGAATTATACAAACGTACCTGCGAATTATACAAATTATTGTCCTCTTTCGCTCGCCTCTCTCCTCCCTCTCCCAATCTCGCTCGCCTCTCTCATCTCTCTCTCAATCTCGCTCGCCTCTCTTCTCCCTCTCCCAATCTCGCTAGCCTCTCTCTCTCTCTCAATCTCGCTTGCCTCTCTCCTCCCTCTCCCAATCTCCCTCTCCAGAATATACAAATACATATGTATAATATACAATTATCTAACTGATATACATATACAATTCACATCTCTCCCACTCTCTACCCTCTCTCGCTCTCCTCTCTCCTCCCTCTCCCAATCTCGCTTGCCACTCTCCTCCCTCTAACATATAACTACGAATTGTAATTAGTAAACTATAGCTATAGAGTGTAATTAGGCTATTTTGGGTGACTATATGCTAAAGTTCCTCTAAAAATAATAGGTAATAATTTTTTTATAAATATATTTCAAAGTAGATAATACAAAATAATTAATAAAAATAGATATATATTTTATAACAATTTTAAAAAAAATTGTCTATTTATATTTTAAAAAATATTGCATTATTAACCATCGAAACTCATTTATTACTTATTACTTGCATTTAATACATACTTAATAGTTATTATTACTTGTAAAACTAAAACAACAAACATAGAAAAAAATAACATTAAATTTTGTGAAAAATCCATAAAAGGATTATTCTACTTATAGTATTAAAGAACTCAAATAAAAATTATTAAATACATAGGTTGAGAAAAATAAATTATACAATATAAATATATATTACAGTAAAAACCTCACTAAATTAATATACCATGTAATATTATTATTTTGTAGAGGTATTATTTAATCGATAAATTAATATTTACTAATTTAAAGAATGTTTTGTTACCGCAAAATTCGTTCGGGAATTAAATCTCAGAGAATTTAAATGAACCCACTTGTGAAAACTTCATTCATGAACTTGAGGTCATGATTAATGATCTCGCTTACTGCAATAAAATAGATGTTAATAACCTGTTGGATGGGTAAAAATGATACATGTTCAGAGGTCCAGAGCTTAGAAGAAATTCTGGATGCTATTGAAAAAAATAATGTTGATGATGATAAGATTGAAGATGATACAATACCTTTGGAACCAATTACGCGCAAGGAAACACTGATCACATTTAGAACTCTTCACAATTTTATGGTGCACTTTGAAAAACCAACACCAAAACTTTTGGATGCAATAAGAAACGTTAGATATAAGCTTCAACTATATTTAAATTTTAACAAAAAACAGAATACAATAGAATCATATTTCACTAAATTGTCTTAAATATATTTGTTCTTTTAAAGAATTATTAATTTATAATATTAATAAACCATATATTTATATAGGGGTCTTCTGAAAATATATTATCTTATTATCTTATCGAAACAAGTAATTTTTTCCATTGACCCAAGTCAAAACTGGAAGAAAATATTATGTTAGAGGGGTTTTTAATTAATCAAGTATTAATTTAATAAGATTTTACTGTATATCGATGGAAGATTAAAAATATCAAAAATAAAATAGATGCTGCATAAAATAGAGGGGAAGAATATCTATAATTCATAGTCAAAGGAGGGAACTTGATTTTTAAAGCAAGTTGGCGAGTGTAAATGATATTTTTACCCATTTTAGGAATTAGATAAGTCAATTCTAATAAGAGTCTAGAAGCAGACATTTCTTCATCAATATGTCTACTTCATGTCGAGGTATTTTGGAATTTCAAACCTCTTCATTGTTGTGTTTGATCCATTCCGAGAATATTTTTAAAATTTTAATGTCTATATATACTTTAAAAGCATTTTACAGATGTTTTTTACTAATAGTTTGGTCTCATATCAATAATGATTTTTTTGTTAAATAAATGAGACCTAATATGAGTAAAATATTGATATTTGTTAAATAAGAAAATATGTCTTTTTTTTAGACAGATTAAAAAAAGTCACATAAATTAAGATTAAAAAATGCATAAAATCACTTTTAATATAATTATTAAGTCTATACTGACACGGGACTTTGTATCTAGTTTCAATGCAACCTTCCTATAGTGCTCACTGCTCCGATTATCAATCAATGAAAGGAACATATTAAAATGTCGACATAACCATCTTTTAGAAGATTTTTTCAATTCACGCTTTGTAATCAAGCTAAAAAAAGACTAGACAAATGGTATGCTAAATAAGATGAGGTCAAAGTCTCCTCCCTTATATTCCCAGCCAAATGTTCTGACTTTTCTCCCTTAAGGTCACAACCATGCAATTAAAATCATTTGAATTGTTTCTTTTTAATTATATGTTCTCATTTGATTATTGTTATAATAATTAGTCAACCTTATGATGGTTACGTATCTTACACATGTTATGAATCAATTTAAGTTTCTTTTTTTTTAAACATATTGTAAACAAATAAACAAATAATGAGGCGTGAAATGTCTCGTTAGTTTTCTGTTACAATGTCCATTCAATAAAATTATATAATTTGAATATGTCAAAAAAATAAATAAATTAAATTTAGAGGGGTTGAATTAATTAGTGAAAAGGAAAATAAATTTTGTCCCAAAATTCTTTAAATTAAATCATTTGTGAAAAAATGAAGTCGAGAGAGCAACGATAACGGTGTAAGATGAGACTTTCTTCTCAACTCTTTAAGAGTTAGAAAAAGTATTTCGATAGTATAAAACACAAAATTCTCATCTTCATTACCAATGAAAAAAAAAAGTTTGTATCTAAAGTGAACTTTAACTTCAAATTTTCCCTCCATTTTTCATTCACATTACATTTTATTTTTAAATCTTAATCTTTAAAGATTCAAAACCCAACAATAAATGTGTCTTAATTTGAATTACTCATTACTAATGTAACAATTGACTAATTTAGTAGAGTATTGGCTTAATATAGGTATATAGCTTATGTTTAATTGGTAGGCATAACTTTATATTGTATTTTGTTTTAAATTTAATTAATAGATATGATAATTTAATTTCAGGTTTTATTTCATTTTCTAAAAACACGTACAAAAATGTTATTTTATTTATTTTTTCTCTTCAATGTCTTCGTTCTTCTCCAAGAAGAAAATTACACTTTTCTTCTTATTTGCTTGACTTTTAAACAAATAATACTAACTACTAATTAAACTTGGTCAAATACTATTATTTGCTAAGTATTATTAATTACTTTCACCCTTTAATGAACCATTGGATACTTTTATTAGTCAATATTTATTTGATTCCCCCTCCCCCTCCCCCCCCCCCCCCCATTCTGAAAAAAAGTGGCTTTAAATTTGTTGGAACATTAACTTTTGTATTCTTGAATCTCCATCTTGGCCAAAATGTTTCTTTACTCTAATTATGATTTATGAGAAGTGATTTGCAAATCATATGAAGGAAAGAAAAAACTCTAATTAAAGTTTAAAATAATAATAATAAAATAAGTTTAATGGAAGAATATAAAGTGTGATCTCTAGGCTGTGAGGTAATTTATAAATATATTGATCCTTTGTAATATTGTGAGTTGTGACTTTAGTAATCCCTTACTTTGTCACTCCATCCACCGATCATAGTTAGAAGTTTAGATGATCATTCAATTTTGGATAATTGATCCTAATAGTCACTCGACTTTGTTAAGTCAATTTTTGTGATCATTATTTTAAAAAATATATTTTTCAATAGCTATTTAATAACGTGATAATTGTAAAATTTTAGAATAAAATATTTTGTTCTCAATCTATTTTTCTTTTGTTCTTTAAGTTGTTTTTATTTTTCTTGTTATTCTTCGTTAATTAAATATTAATTTTAAAATTTTAACATATATATTAATTATTTTTTTTATAGTTGTCACATCATTAAATATGTATCGAAAATTATGTTTCTGAAAATATAATGATAATGAAGTAACTTGATAAAGTTGAGTGATCATCCATGCTTCTGACCCCTATCAATAATATATATATATTTCATTTAAAGCTTTATAAAGTTAAGTGATTATTAAATATGTGAGATAAGATTTATCAGAATATCTCATAAAATGAAATATTTCATGAGATTTGTTATTCTTATGCACCCACATACCGAACAATGCCTAAGTAATTAATAATGTTTTATAGTTTACCTAAATTCCTCTAAAATATATGTCCCATCAGGCAAAAATAAAGGAGGAGGAATTGCTATGCAAGTATTGGTTACCTAATATGTATCTATTTTTCTTTATTTACCTAATTAATAGGGCAGTAATCATAGTATCAAAATCATGATACTTATATAAATATATTTGGGAAAATACATAAAAACCCCCTGAACTTAGCACGAAAACTTACTTTAGTACTTAAACTTTACAGGTAATTATTTACCCCCCTTATCTCATTTTGCATGAATTTAATACCATCCTAACGGATGACGTGGCCAAAAAAGAAAAGAATTTTTTTTGAAAGCGCGTTAAGTTATTTTTTTTAAAAAGTAATGATCCCACTTTATATAAATAATGAAAAAAAAAAGAAATCCATCCACCCCATTCTTCTTCTTCTTCAAACCAGCCACCCCGCTTTCTCAAAACCCCACCTACCCCTCCTACCTGCTTGTCTTTTCTTCCTCAAACTCCCCACCACCCTATCCCCACCCCACCCCACCCCATCCTCTTTCTCCTTCTTCAAACTCTACATTCAAAGTATATTTTCTCGTTAAACACATAAACAAAAAGAATCACATTCAAGACCCACATAATTTTTTTACTCTTTACTTTGGAAATTTGATCTTTTTTAAAAAGTTATGAAGTTTTTTGAAAAAGAAAAACTTTGGCATAAAAGAAGATGAGGTTTTGTTAACCGATCTATAATGTTAATGGTTGACAATGGCGATTGAAGCAATGGGTAGAGAAAGTTTTTTTTTTTTTAAAAAAATCACTACAAATAAATGTGTTTTTTCTTGAATTAGTTAAGAATTAGACCTTGATTAGTATATAAAAATAAAAAAAATGAAGAACACCGACAATCGACATGGCAGTAAATGACGTTGAGTATTGAAAAAAAATCACTGCTAATGATTTCAATATTTCTTAAACTAATTAAGAACTAAAGATTAACTAGTATTTAAATATTCTGAAATGGAAAGAAAGAAATGAATTTAAAAAATCAAAAATCAAATTTTAGAGAATTTCCAATGTGGCTATGACGTGGCGCTTATGTGATTCTAATGTGTCAATGACGTGGCGCGTGTGTAATACACTTGCCAACTTGAGATTGGTATTATATTTTTAGGGTGATATTAATTCACTTCAAATATGTTAAGGGGGTAAATAATTACCCGTAAATTTTAAGTAATAAAGTAAATTTTCGTGCCAAGTTCAGGGGATTTTTTATGTATTTTCCCAATATATTTATTGATTGCTCATACAAAAAGTACATTGAAACCTTGGCCCATTGATTCAAAAGTTAAAAGATCTAAGTTGTTAGATATGTTTTCATCATATATTGACACTCTTTCCAACTTATAGTTTGTACTAGAAAATTCTATATTTTGGTACTTAGTGATATAAAAATAATACTACCCCTTTTTCAAAAAAAAATTCTCGATAAAAAAAGGGAATTAGAAGGTGGGAATTAAATCCTAATTATTAAAGTGCAAATATATAAAAATTTTGTGAGTTCAAATATCATTTTCTTAAATTGTCAAAACATCTATTTAAAAAAAAACTATGATTAAAAAATATAAGACTTCTTTTTGTCTACAAAAGAATTAGTTGACTCAATAAATAAATACTATCATAATACTCTTTTGACGTACACATATTCCTTTCCGCCTTAAAAAATAAAAATATTTGTCATCATAAAAGAATATGGTGTTGACTGCTCCTTTTTTATCAGAAATTTTGAATTTGAGTCTTGAATATGATATTTTTTAGTAGGAAACATTTTTCTTCTAATAGAGTCATATGCAGTACGAATCTGAAATAGTCGGACTTTAATACGAATATTGAACCTGAGACACCACCAAAGAAAAAATATTTGTGCAAACGTAAAATAAATAACCAGCCAATAGGAATTGCCTTTTTTCCTCCACGTCATCGAATTAAAAGGCACACACTAATTAAAAAACCAAATTAGAACCAAACACATCATCACCTGAAAATTACTATTTTAATCCCTAATTTAATATTATGTGAAAAAAGTCTCTACTTTAGGACTCAAATTAAACCGTTACTTAACCTAGTCAATTTTAAATGTTCTCCTATATTAAGCTTAAACATTAACTACAAATTTGTAGTTTAACTATAATCCAAAGCAAACACTAAATAATCAAAACCTTAAACAGACTTTTTATTATATAGGAAAAAAAAAGAGAAGTAAATAAAAGCAATTCTACCTCTTTTATGCTTATACTTTTCCCCTTGTTTCTCTGTCAATAAAACACAAGTTTTGTGCTTACTACTTCACAATTTTCTTCACCCTTTCAAAGATTTTTCTTGCTTCTGTTTGGTTATATTTCACCTATTTATAGATACCCACAAGGTTAACATTAGCTAAAAGGTGTTGTATTAGCTAAATCCAACTTCTTTTTTCCTCTGAAAATCAAGAAGTGGGCAAATTTGTTGTTTCTCTTCAAGATTTTTCTGGGGTTTGCTTATTTACAGGTAATTTTCTGAGAAAGCTGTGCTTTTTGCATTTATATGTTTTAAAGGTGTGATCTTTGTGTGTTTTTATGAGTTATATATGTTTAGCTGGCTAGAGTTGGTTTTTTATTTTTATTGTTGTTTTGTGCTTTTGTATTTAGTGTTTGATGGGAATTTTGCTGTGATAATTAATTTGTTTGTCTGTTTATGATATAACTTATGTAGAGGAGAATATATTATTACGTTATATGTACTGCTATTTCGAGTTGATTTCTCGTATGGTCGTTCAATTAATAGGAGTATTATTTTGGAAAATTGGTTTCTTTGTTGAAGAAAATTGGAATCAAGAAAGAAAGGTGACTTTTTGAGATAATAACTATTAGTTGATTGAGCATCTGAGAAATCAATCCTTGCTATGTGTTTTGAAAGATGGGGTGAATTTATTGAATAGCTTTAATGTGAGGAATGAGTCAAATAAGGCACACAGTGTCTTGTTTTTGGGGACACAGAATTGAAGAATTGAAATTAGGCTAGTGCTTGATCTAGGGTGGGTGGGGTGGAGGTAGAGAGGCTATTCAAGCTGCTATAGTCAAAAGGCAGGCACATGACCAATTTTCTAGTTGCTTGTGGATTGTATAGTTAAGTGAGGCACTTGTTTGGTCTTTGCTGGCGTTTAAGGTTTTAGCACGGAGGCAATCTAGTGTACGGGGAATTTTTTTAACAGTTCTTTGTTGGTTACGAAACTTTTACTCTTTGAGTTTGTATTTTATGGAGGAGGATGAGATGCTAAGAGCTTGAGTCAAGGTAGTTAATTTCTAATTTGAAGCTAAGGTTTTGTATCTGTGAAATCCAAGGCTCGTAATCTTGCTCACTCTATTTTTTCTTTTTGAATTCCTTTTTCTCTTATCATTGATTCTTGATTTTATCATCAAAATTATGGTACTTAATGTCAATAATGATTATTGATTCAGGGTTCATGCTTATTATACCACATGGACCCCTTTCTAATCAAAGTTATTTTGAAAACCTTATCGTAGTATTGCATATGCATTAATTTCACAAATAAAGTATGTTCAAGATTTTAAAAAAAGTTTCAAGAAAGTATATTTAGTTTTAAGTGCATTATTTTCAAGAAGTATTTCAAGAAAGTATTATTATCTTTAATTTCAAATGCATTATTTTAGAAGAGTTTGAAGAAAATATAATTTACTTCAAATATATTTGGTGGGTGATGCATTTTAACTTCGTGATTGCCGTGCAGATCATACTTTTCTTTTGATATTTCAGGTTCTTTGTGCCATTGTTATGTTCGCTCCTTACTGAAAGCTGGTTTCTAATAACTTAGTTGGGGTTCAGTAAAGCTAATAAACTTACCTGGGGTTCAGTAAAGTTTCTTTGACTACTTTGGTTGTACTTATCAATTCAGATACTGTATCTAACATGAGGAGTTTTGGACGCGGGTTTGTTAAATTTCAGCTTTTCTTGTGATAAAAAATACTACCAAGTTTGTGACGTTGTTGTCTGTCACATGATAGTAGTTTGTCTAACTATTGAAGCATGTTCTGTAGGTCCAATTCCTTAAAATCTACTGAAACTATGAGGCTTATGCTCTCCGTTTGCTGCGGAATCATTTTTGGCTTAATCATTGGAATTTCATTTCCATCTAGTTCATTAACCAAGGTTTGGCAAATGCCCTCCATTTTCATACCCTCATATAGTGGTCTCATTTGTGCAGTGCTGTAATTTGACATATACAATTTCTTTTGGTTCCAATTTGGCAGCTAAACATAACATCCAGTATTGTAAGCAACTTCCCTATTGCTAGAGACAGAAATAATGTTGTTTCAGACCAAAAGCCTGCAGATCCTTCGATCAAAATTCAGAATGCTACAGATCAGTTGAAGGTATATCCTTCCTTGTCAGCACACACAAAATTGATTTTATGTTTAAGATAATTTTCGGTTTTGGCGAGCAGTATGAACTATTATTTTGCTGCAAATGATATTTATTCTCGTACACCTTCTTTCTGCATTTCTTCCAGAAGTGACAATTTTATAGAAATTTTAACCCGTCATGTTCTTGAGTATGGAATATAGCAAGGAGAATAGGTCTCTTTAAGTAAATGAAGATGTACTTTTGGATACTCACTATTCATGTAATATGCATCTGTTTAAAAGAGTTTGTATGCACATTGAGTGGCAGATGATTTTCCATAGATCCCTGCTTGAGCTGAATATATAGTCATCAACATTTTTTTTTTTTTGGATAACTAAGAATTCCCGAGGGCCAGTGCAATGCAATTCAAAACTCCGTGGATAATGGACCCGACCCTCTACCCTTCTCCACTTAAATACTAGGCTTTTTTGAACCCATGACATGCGCCTAACTAACACATCTTGCACTGCACTGTTAGAGAGCAAGACCAAAGCTCTGGGGACAGTCCTCAACACTGTTGTTGAAGCTATACATTTTAAATTCAAGCCTATCCTTCATAGCAACTGATAACAATGCATAATGATCTTCTAACCTTTTCTTTTCTCAATATAACTTTTAAGTTGCACATCTGGTATATGCTTTTGCTTCATATTTAGGTAAACGGAAGACACATGTTTGTCGTAGTTGACATTTGTAATTGCTGAAAATCAGTCTAGGCTGGATGATTGAAAGAATCTACTCTTTAGTCCTATCTGTATTATTAGTGACGAGTGAGTCTAGGAGTGTTTGAGTTTTCTAGAAAGCTACATTGGCAAGTTCAAGCATTTTGCATGTTTTAATCTATACTTCCTTTCTTCTCTAGCAGAGTTACCTGTGACAGGATTTTTTTCAGCATGTCCTTTTTAATTGATTGTTCTTGATTTAACATATTTGTTTTATCCTCTTTACCTACTGCCCGTTCAATGTTATTCTCACTTTGTTGTCTACACTTTTCTACGACTTTTAAGTGCTGTCGAATAAACCTTCTCCAATTTTATCTTCTTTACTTCTTTATGTATGTGACTGGGTGTTGATGATTGAGATTATGCAAGCTAAGACAAAATCACATTTTAATCTGATAGTCATCTGTGTTCTGATCAGATTTGGGTCCCATCAAACCCAAGGGGAGCAGAAAGATTACCGCCACGGATCGTTGCTTCTGAATCCGACTACTATCCCCGGAGATTGTGGGGAAAACCCAGTGAGGTAAGTGCTCTGTTACAACTTCTGTATGAACTATATAGACCTACACTCTTGGCCTCAGGTGCTGACCCATGAATGATGGGTACTTAAAACTACTTATTTCTTTACTTAGATCCATTCTATTGGTCCAGCTCGTTCAGAATTGCTTGGCAAAAATCGGAAGTATAGAATTTACCTCTGTTCTGCAAATCTAGATATAATACATCTTACGAAATGTTGGATAATTAATATGTTAGGACACGTCACAATTATTTCTTGTCACTTGAGCTTGTAGCATAATACTCTCTTATAAGGTTAAAAAAACTCATCTTTTTGCCTGTTACTTTTAGGATCAAACTTTGTCCTTTGTTACCCACCTCCGTCCTGGGTTGATTTTGATCTAGAAAAAATCTTAGTGTCTTCCTTATCAAAAACTTTATTTTATTTGTTCCCCCCAACCTTAATCCAGATAAAGGCAGTTGCAATTTGCATACCTTAAGAATGAAGAACTTTTTTTTAATAGTTTAATGAAGACATTTTACTGACGAATCCAGGATTTTTTTTGGGAAGAGGCAGCTTCTTATCATATTTTATCTGCAGGACCTACAAAGCAAGCCAAAATATCTGGTAACATTTACTGTCGGTATTAAGCAGAAGTATAACATTGATGCTGCTGTAAAGAAGGTATATCAATCTGTTTTGCTTTCATAGGTTCCTCCTCATCTCTCTTATTCCCAATTCCTCCTCATCCTGACCATTTTCTCTGTGCAGTTCTCAGACGACTTCACAATTCTTCTTTTTCACTATGATGGTAAGACAACTGAATGGGATGAATTTGAGTGGTCAAAAAAAGCCATCCACGTGAGTGTTCGGAAACAAACAAAATGGTAAGTAATATGATAAAAAGTAGCTTTGTACTGGAACTATGATCAACTTTAAGTGCTGCTTTAAACCATGTTAGTGACAAGAACTTTACCTCTTTATAAGGTGGTACGCGAAAAGGTTTCTGCATCCAGACATAGTTGCCCCATATGACTATATTTTTATCTGGGATGAAGATCTAGGAGTTGAGCATTTCGATGCCAAGGAGTAAGTTTCGTGTATTTCCTGTGATTAACAGCCTGATTTGACTCAATGTCTTAGTTTTTCTGAATTGTCTGTCTAACCCCAGGTACATTAAACTTGTCAAGAAGCATGGTTTAGAAATTTCACAGCCAGGTTTGGATCCCAGGAGAGGAACAACATGGCAGATGACAAAGAGAAGAGGTGATCGTGAAGTTCACACGTAAGAGTCAGGAATCCCATGATATTATTTATTCACAAGTCCTCTTTCTTTTTTTCATCCTTTAAACTGTACTGTACTTCTTGATATTTGGGTTTCTCTCTGTTTATTCTTCTTTTTCTTGATTCATCTCATCAGGACAACAGAAGAGAAACCAGGCTGGTGCGCAGATCCCCATTTGCCTCCTTGTGCAGCGTATGAATAGCTCTCCTGTTTGTTATTTTTTTTTCAGTTCTTTACTTGTTCTTATCATCTACTCTTCTCTATTTTCAGATTTGTAGAGATCATGGCTCCAGTCTTTTCCCGAGATGCATGGCGTTGTGTGTGGTATATGATTCAGGTATCACACCTTGCACATTAAACATCGAGAAGGTCTGAGACATTATACATTTTTTGAGATTGACTTTGTGTTGTTTTATCACTTGTAGAATGATTTAGTCCATGGTTGGGGACTTGACTTTGCTCTTCGTAAATGTGTTGACGTAAGTTCAGCTTATCCAATGAATTCAGTCTCTTGGCAACTTTCTTTCACATGCATTTGTCTTAGTACCAAAATTATTCAAAGGCTCTAACTGTATATTCTCTTTGAAGCCTGCTCATAAGAAAATTGGAGTCGTAGATTCCCAATGGATCGTTCATCAGGGTCTCCCTTCTCTTGGAAATGAGGTAAGTGAATGAAGCAAACTATTGATACTACATTCCCCACAAATTATTGAGTACTCATGGGAAACCTTAAGTGATCGTTAATTTAGGCATCTAACATAATTATCGCCCTTTCCTCATTCACTCTATACAGGGAGAAGCAAAAGATGGAAAGGCTCCTTGGAAAGGGGTAAGTAATTCTATGTTAACATTTGTTATATTGGTACTTTGTGTTTCATCCTTTTCCACTTTAAAACGCGAAGCGAATGAATTATTGTGTGATTCATTGATCTTGTGTTTGTTGTGGCAGGTGAGGGATAGATGTAGAAAGGAATGGAAAATGTTTCAAACTAGAATAGCAAATGCAGAGAAAGCCTATTTCAAGTCTATAGGAGTTGATCCTTCTAATTTGACATCTCATTAAGTCAACATGATCAAGTTGACAGTATACAAAGAGTCCTGACAATTTTGCCTAGGATTATAGGTGGCTCCATCTTGTAAAATTGTTAGCTGTTAGTTGTTGTTATGATACACAATAAATTTTTAAAGGAAAGTATATTATAGAGCTTCTTTAATAGTATCATACATAATTACTTTTGGAAAACCTACGACCTTTGTCCTTTGTGTGAGCACTCTATGATGCGCACTTTGTGAGAAAGACAGAGAAGGCATTGTGTTTTTCTTATAGATACTATCTCACAATGAGTCGAATCAAAAATGGAAACATCAAACACCATATCTCCTTCATGTCTAAACACTAAAATATCTCCCAATTGAAGATTAACATCCTCTACAAATATTTTCCAGTTATCTTCTAGTCGTCCGCGCTTCACCTTCACCACCCACCTCTTACCCGCGCTCCTCAGTATTGCATTTTTCATATGCTTGTGTCCCTTCAGATACTTCAAGAAATTTACAGGAATTTTCTGCAATATAACATAATGTAGTATTAATCTTAAAGGTTAACACATCAAATTTAAATCCTGAATCCATCTACTATTTTCTAGCCAAATAATCGATAAAAGAAAAATTCATTTAGTTTATGTTTTTGATCTTTTCTCTGATAAACAAAAAATCAAGGAAAGATGAAATACTTACTAGACTATCCTTGAAACCTGGCAAAATGGGTTTGAAGAAATGAGGTTTCTTGGGAGTGACTTTCATGGCGGACAAAAATAAAAAAGTAACTCCGTTAAAGTTTTGGTAAGGTTTGAATAGTGGTGTCAAATGAGCGAATTGAACAATATTTGAAATCAAAATGTGTTTGGAGTTAATAGATAAAGATTTTTTGGTGTATCAATTGTTAGGACTTTGCAGTAATATAAGAAGATTTTATGGGATCATAATAAATAATTTCAATCCCAATTTTAATGTTGTAACAGAAGCTCTAATACCAATAAATTAAGAATCTTCATCAAATTATGGCGTAAAATAAATCCCAACATTTCTCTCTTCCATAACAAAAAAAATGTTGAATACATCAAAAAAAAATTATCACCTAGTTTTTGCCATCGTTAGGTAACAATAAAATAAAAAGATTCATTGTGTAACCACCGATTTGGTGTGTTCGTGTCGTTACTTTAATATTTTCTTCTCATTTGTCTTTACTTATTATTTAATAATTTTATTTTTTCATTTATCCTACCTTTCATAGTAGCTCTACTCCGTAATCCAACAATTTCTTGTAGGTTAATGATTCATATTCAAATTATGAATTATGATATTTTATAACGATGGAAATCGATATAATCTATCCAAACATTATATTTATTAAAATAATACAGAACGATACAATACAACACAATATAATATAATATAATGCATTATGAAACAATACATAACAACCATCACATTAGTGCCTGCAGGAGAATTTGGAAATAGTAGATTAATCAAACCTCAACTATTTGGATAAACTTGATCAGTGATTACCAAATACCCTATTTGGTTATTGATTTAAGGGAGGTAGAAAATAAATCAAGAATAGAAATTCTAATTTGTTTAGGATTTGTTATTTGGTAAGTATTTATTTAATTCATGTCTAATTAGAACTTATTTGTCCTAATTTATATTGGAACACGTTTTCTATTCCTAATCTAATTTGATTTGTTAGTATTATTATAAATAGAGATTTTGTGTTACATATTTTCTTATAGTAAGGCTCAAGAGCTTTTGAATTATTGAGTAAGCCTATCCTTAGATATCAAACTGCAAGTATTGAACAGGTTTAGGGGCCCACCTGTGTATTTAGCCATTGTGACAACTAAATGTTACTATTGCTACACTAACTTTTAACGTGTGACAAAAGCTTATGATCAACTATGAAATTTTACTATAGCAATAAGTTATATGCATAAAATTGGAGTAAGAATTAAGGAATTGAAATTAGCTAGTGATTGATCTATGGGGGGTGGGGGGTTGTTCAAGTTGCTATAGTCAAAAGCCAGGCACATGGCCAAATTTTTTAGTTGCTTGTGGATTGTAAAAGGTGTAATCTTTGTGTGTTTTTATGGTTATATTTGTTTAGCTAGCAAGAGTTGATTTTTATTTTTTAAACTTAGTTCTTTTATGTCTTGTGTTGATGGTAACTTGCTATAACAATTAAAATATGTTTGCTTGTGGATTGTAAAGTTACATGAGTGTGGATGCAGTGATGTCTTCTTGACTTTGCACAACTGAGCATCCTGTTTTGACTAGTATAAAAATCATCTCTTTTTTTGCTTGATGGTGCAACTTTTCTTTTGATATTTCAGCTTCTTCGTGCCATTGTTAAGTTTGCGCTCTCTACTGAAAATTAACTTACTTGGGGTTCAGTAAAGCTTCTTTGGTTGTACTTATACATGAAGAACTTTGGACGAAGGTTCGTTAAAATCATGTGATCATACCAAGTTTGTGATGTTGTTGTCTGTTCCATGATGTTAGTTTGTCTAACTCTTGAAATATGTTCTGCAGTTCCAGTTCTTTAAAGTCAGCTGAAACTATGAGGCTTATCTTCTCCGTTGCTTGTGGAGTAATGTTTGGTTTATTCATTGGAATTTCATTTTCCACTAGCTCATTAACAAAGGTATGGATGATATAATGTCCCTTTTTATACAATCATATCGTGATTTTACTTGTGTAGTTCTGTATTTTTCCTATGTACAATAATACTACTTCTTTTGCAGCTAAATATAACAGCTAGTATTGTAAGCAACTTCCCAATTGCTAGAGACAGAAATAATATTGTTTCATCTCAAAATCATACGGATTCTTCGATCAAAATTCAGAATGCTACAGAGCAATTGAAGGTATATCTTTCTAGCTATTTTCCTTTGGAAAGAGTTTGTATGCACATTGAGTGACATTGTTTGATGTTTGAGATTATTCACATTTTTCATCTCATAGTCATCCTTGTTCTGAACAGATTTGGGTCCCTTCAAACCCAAAAGGAGCAGAAAGATTACCTCCAGGGCTCGTTGCTTCTGAGTCCGACTACTATCTCCGAAGATTGTGGGGAAACCCCAGTGAGGTAAGTGTTCTGTTTCCATTTCTGAGCCTTAAGAATGAAACATTCAACTGACAAATCAAGAAAATGTAGCTTCTTATCGAATTTCATCTGCAGGATCTACCTAGTAAGCCAAAATGTCTGGTAACATTTACTGTGGGTGTTAAGCAGAAACATAACATTGATGCTGCTGTAAAGAAGGTATATCAGTCTGTTTTGCTTTCATAGGTTCCAATTCCTCGTCATCCTGACCATTTTTCATGTGCAGTTCTCAGACGACTTCACGATTCTTCTTTTTCACTATGATGGTAAGACAACTGAATGGGATGAATTTGAGTGGTCAAAACGAGCCATCCACGTGAGTGCTCTTAAACAAACAAAATGGTAAGTAATATGATAGTGTAGCTTTGGACTGGAAATGTGATCAACTTTGTTAGTGACAAGAACTTTATGTCTTTATTAGGTGGTATGCGAAAAGGTTTCTGCATCCAGACATAGTTGCCCCATATGATTATATTTTTATCTGGGATGAAGACCTAGGAGTTGAGCATTTTGATGCCAACGAGTAAGTTTCGTGTAATTTTCTGTGATTGATTAACAGCCTGATTTGATCCAATATCTTAGTTTTCCTGAATTGATCCGTCCAACCTCAGGTACATTAAACTTGTCAAGAAGCATGGTTTGGAAATTTCACAGCCAGGTTTGGATCCCAGAAAAGGAACAACATGGCCAATGACAATTAGAAGAGGCAATGGTGAAGTTCATACGTAAGAGCCACGAGTTATCTGTTATGTACTTCTTGATGTTTTCTCTATAGTTATTATTCTTATTCTTGCTTCATCTGATCAGGATAACAGAAGAGAAACCAGGCAAATGCTCAGACCCTCATTTGCCTCCGTGTGCAGCGTATGAATAACTCTCCTGTTTTTGCTATTTTGTTTCACTTGTTAAGTTGTCCTTCTAACCCCGGGTGTATGTTCTCTGTTTTCAGATTTGTAGAGATCATGGCTCCTGTCTTTTCTCGAGATGCATGGCGTTGTGTGTGGCATATGATTCAGGTACCTCACCTTGCACATTAAACATAGAGAAGATCATAGACATTCTGTTTTGTTGAGATTGACTGTATTGTTTTGTCACTTGTAGAATGACTTGATCCATGGTTGGGGACTTGACTTTGCCGTTCATAAATGTGTTGAAGTAAGTTCAGCTCATTGAATGAAAATTCGATCTATTGAATACTTTATTTCACATGCATTTTGTCTTAGCACCAAATCATTACATGGTTGTACATTCTCTTTTTGTAGCCTGCTCATGAGAAAATTGGAGTTGTTGATGCTCAATGGATTCTTCATCAAAGTGTCCCTTCCCTTGGAAATGAGGTAACTGGTGGATTGAATGTAGTCGTCTATTGATATGTTAAATTGATCACATCCACAAACCTAAAGCAACCATTTAATTGTCTGTTGTATTTTAGGGGCAAGCAAAAGACGGGAAGGCTGCATGGCGAGGAGTAAGCAATTCTCTTCTCTGTTGCATTTATCCAATTGCGTGTTCAAACAAAACTTTAATCGAGCTTGTGTTTTGTGGTTACAGGTGAGAGAGAGATGTGAAAAGGAATGGTCAATGTTTCAATCTAGGGTAGAAAATGCAGAGAAAGACTATTACATATCAAAGGGAATTGATACTTCAAATTTCACTTTCAAGTCAAATGGAATTGATCCTTCCAATTTCATATCTCATTAAGTCTTTGGCAATTTTCCCTATACTAGTCACACTTGTTAAAATTCATTAAATTTTTTAAACTGAGGAATGTAAAACAGCTTCTTCAATAGAGTATTACATGATTCACAAATGTACTTATCTAAATAAGTTTAAGAAGTAATATAAGGTCAAATTTGATTTTTATGGTTATATATCGCATATAAATTCTCTTTAGAAGCTTAGCTCAGTGGTTAACGTTGCCCAAACGAAAATATAAATTCCATTGTTAATTCCGTCGTGGCCCAAGCTATTATCGTAAAAAATGGATATTAAGAATTCCTTTATATCCCACCAATTTTAGTTTTAAAAAAGAGGATAAAGTTATGATTTGTTTTCTTCCCTTATCGTTTTGGGTATTCCTCATAAATTTAACAAACTTTTTGTGAAGGCTATATGTGAATTTGCAAAATATGTAAATTTGTGAAGGCTATAAATATTGATTAGGAGGCTGCTTTTGCAAATTTACATATTTTTCTAATACATATAATTGGTTTTTTACCTGGTGTCCGATATTGATATTGGAGTCCAACTAATTCAGATTCACACTTGATAAGACCCCACTCGAGGGGTAACACTTCCTATCAAAATTTTTTTCATACTCAGGACTCGAACTCGAAATTTCTGATTATGGAAGGAGCAACCCATCCTATTCTATTCTATCCTAATAGTTCAATAAGTATGTTCGCGATTAAACAAAAATGGTTTCAATACTCTGCTTAAAATTGCGTGCTTTAAATTTTAATTGAGATTAGTTGTACATGTGTCATTTAACATATGAAAGAAAAAACTCCTGTAAAAACTTGAGCCAGTATCAAACACTCAACCATCGAGAGCTTTTGCAGCCCCTTAAACACTGAGCTGAACTATTTACCTTATGTCGAGAGGTGTTAACATTAATATATTTGATCTATCTATACAATGTATTTTTCTAACGAAGGAATGTCCCTTGACACCCTATGTCAAGAGGTGTCAACATTAATATATTTGATCTATCTATACAATGTAATTTTCTAACGAAGGAATGCCGCTTGACACCCCGAACAAGGATAGCTCCGCCCCTGCCTGTCACTTTTCACTAGCATGATAACAAAGATTTAGACACAACGTTAGTTAGTACATAGAGGCACCATAACCCTAGAATTTGTCTTATATTGTGTTAACCGTTAACCTACTCATCCAATCGATCATTAGTAAATTAATCTTTAAATAATGCAAATTAAAAGTAGTAAAATAAATCACTCTCTTGTGAAAATACTTATTCTCTGCGTAGTAATAGTGCTTATAATCGTTGTATTACTTGCGATTATATACACTTGCCGCATTAAGATGGCAAGCCAATAAAATATAAAAAAAAACGATTATTAAATACTAAAAAATAAGTAAAAAATTACTTTTTTTTTCAAAAGAAATGGAAAACATTTTCCTTCCTACCAAATACACTGTAGAAGCAAATGTTTTTTTGGCTTTCTAGTTACTCAACAAATTAGAAAAGATAGATTTAATTTTTGACACACAAACATAAAATCATAAGTCAACGACTATCAATCTTGAGTACAATAGTACTATAAAAGCAAATACAAACACAACCGATTACAAATTATTTAGCTAAAATGCAATCAATATTCAAGCTTAGTTTTTTTATATATATATTTCTTAATCTATAAATAAAAGGGAGTCCCGTATGCCTCATTTTTTATTTATTAATATTCAAGCTTAGTCGTTATATATAATAAGATATATAAGCTTCTAAGTCATCAGTAAAAGGACTCCATGGACATCAATTTAGCACGATTAAACTTATCATGCTCCCATTTGATGAAGTTATTTGCTTCAGCATCAACATCTTCTTCTTCATACGTGATTTTTGCATAGCTATTCTCTTCTCGATTAGCATATCCATTGCTACTCCATCGATACTCTTGCCTTTCCTTCCTTACATTACTTCCATTTTCGGGCCTAAAAGCCTCGAATCCATTCGACGTGTAACTAATACTTGGATATGGAGGAGCATCAATTAGTTTATGCACCTTGAGTTCCTCCTTATTCTTTGAAGAATTCTCTTCCTTAACATGGTGATTTTTTTGTTTGTACATAGTTTTTCTTTTCTTTGGTGTAGCTAAAGAAGTTATAATTTGTTTGTGAATGATGATATGATATTTGTGCATTTTTATCTATAGGATATTTATAGTTTAATTCTAGTCGAAAAGATGAGGGAGAATCTAATACCATTTGTTGTTCAATAGGATGATTTGTCTTTATTTTTGGTGCAAAATGCTCTTTGGGCTCCACTCCTTTATTCCCTTTGCTTTTAGCGTTTGGTACATGTATGTTCGCTCTAGATAAGGATTAATTAACTCATAGCTTAACTTGTTATAATTGATAATTTATTTTATTTTTCACGTTACTAATCTCAATTTTATGGATAAAGTTCATGTTATCTATAGTTACTGGATTCCTCTGTTCAATTTGTTTGTTTTTAATTTGATTCAACATTAAATTTAAAAAATTAAAGAAGATTTTTTAATTTTGTGATCTTAAACTATATAAATGTATATAATGTATTAAGATGTCTTTTGAATTTTGTAATCTTAAATATGTTATTAGGATACTGAGGTTAACGTCAATTTTTTTAAAAAAAAGTAACACAAATAAATTAAAATGGAAGGAGTATCCTTTAGGCGATCGACTAATAATTTCAAAGTTTTTCTAAAGAATACAAGTTAAAATATATTATTCTGTCCTAGATATTGCTTTTCTCGGATCCACGTTTTTCATAGAATTGTTTAAATTAATTATTTGTCAAATGCTTGGTGTAATTAAAGAGCTTTTTGAGGTTAATTCCTTGGTCACTTTGAATTCTTTTGTTTTTTAGGTTTTCAAGAACAAGTGGTACACTTTTCACGTGAAAAATGTTGACAATTAGTGAAGATTCGTTACCGATTCATGAGGAAAAAAAATCAATGATTAGATTCGATTGAAGGACCACTTCCAAGTTGGATTACAAGCTTTTAGAGAAGCCACCAAACGGGTCCTAGGAAATGGTTCTTGGTCAAAAGTTTTGCAAGCTTGTAGTCCACAAAATATCATCAACAAAAATGGATGATTACAAGAATGATCTTAGAGATGACTATCTCGAGTTTAAATTTTTATTTTTCCTATGGGGAAAAATCGAAGTGTAACAAATTTTTATTTAAAAGTTCAATATCATATATTTTCAAGATTATTTAGTGTAATTTTGTGAATCAGAACAAAGTGTATTTTAATTTGGTAGAATGACCTAGAAGACCCTTATATTTGGCTTTGGTTATCAGTTGAACCCTTATACTCACGACTTTGTCAACTGAACCCTTAAACTCACTAAAATACAATAATTTAAACCCCTTTCTTATTCTATGTGTGAGTGTAGCACAATCGTTTACACATGGAATTCCACGTCATTTTATAGAATTACATGTCATTTTTAATGCCACATAAGAAATTAAATGTTAAAAATGAAAAAAATAAAAAAAAGTTTGCACATTAAAATTTTCAATATCACGTTCTTCGTATTTGTTCATAATTGAGCACTGAATTCATGTCAAATTGGTCTAATTCTTCCTATTTGACATGAAATTTTTTACACTAAAAGCTTACCAACACAAACCCAATAATTTTCCATCATAATTTTGAATTAATTTCATAAATTCACAAAACCCATTTGTTATTCTTCAAGCTTTTCATGAAGTTTTTCAACTTTTCAGTATACACCATTACTCTTCCAGATTTCAAAATTATCTAAACTTCAACCTTTCACAAACAAGATTCGAAAACCCAGATTTTAAAAGTGTGTAAATCAATCAAGATTCATAGAGAAGAAATTTGAATTTTAAAATTAAAGAAACTAATGGTTGAGATAAGAGATTTGGTTGGGTGGGGTGAGGGATGGAGGGCAGGTGTTAAGAAGAAAAAGAAGAAGGGGGTGGGGTAGGGTGGGTGGTGGGTGGTTTCAAGGAAGAAGGAGAGGGTGGGAGTGGGGGGCTGAAAGAGAAGAGTTGCGGTGGAGGGAGTGGGGTGGGATAGGGCTGAAGGGTTGATTTTAAATTATTTTTTTAATGATTTTTACTATAAAAAATATATATTCACTCGCTTTAAGGCACGTGCAATCAAGTATTTTCCAACTCAACAATATTAGTGTCACATAAGTTCGATCAATGATCAGATGTGTTTAAAATATTGTGTTTTAGTAAGTTTAAGGGTTTAATTGGCAAAGTCGTGAGTATAAGGGTTCAACTGACAAACGAAGACAAGTAAAGGGCCTTCCAGGTCATTCCACCTTTTAATTTAAATGTCTATAATGTTGTACTGTTGTGGAGTGTTCAAGACATCTTCACTTTAATTAGAAGATTTAATTTGGATTTGAGGCATGAATGTATTGAAAAAATCTTGAAATGAATAGTTTCCCCGTTAATTGGTCTTATCTGACGCGAGTTCAGACTAATTGGACCTTAGTAATGATAACACACAACATTTAGGAAACCAGAAAAAAGAATTAAAACTTTAATAACAGTTCATCCAACTATTAAAGTTAAGAGTAGCCTCGAGATGTTCTTTAATATTCCCTCGGTCCCTAATTACTTGTTCACTTTTGAATTGACACACCTATTAAGAAAACAATTAATGACATAGTGAGTTTACAATTTTACCCCTATTAATTATGAAGTAGATGAAAAGTTCTACATTTTTCAAAATAATTAGTCATTTAATTGAGGGTATAATAGGTAAAAAAAAATCTTCCTTTCTTGATTTGTCAAAATGGACAAGTAATTAGGGATAACTATAAAAGGAAAAGTGAACAAGTAATTAGGGACATAGGGAGTACTCAAAAAAGTGGACAAGTAATTAGGGACAAGGGAGTAGTTATCATTTCACAAAATCAATACATAAATGACACTATTATTTCTATTTTACCCTGGTGAGTTATTAACCTTGAAAATATGAATTTGACCAGGAAAGCTAAATGATTAATTTATGTTCATTGGTCAAATCAATTAATTATTAAATAAATTAATCCACGTTCATTTATTGAAAACTTGATTTCAAGAAAACACTAAATAAGGGTAGGAAAATTTTTCTAATTTCTTAAAGGGCATGAAATTTAAAATGGTGACAACTAAATAAGAATGGTGGGAGTATAATATATGTACACACGGGTGAATTTAAGTGTAAAAAATGGGTCATCGGAACCTGTGGTCATCCGACACAACTCGATATATTATTTGTATAATTTTTCAAATATATTAAATAGAAAATAAAAGAGCCCATGATAACAAATGACTGGATGGTTCACTGGTTCTAGTGTTGCTTTTTGATTGAGAGATTGATGGTTCGATTCCTAGTAATGACCTCTTTTTAAAAATTAATTTAAAAGCATCATTGTTTGTTATCTTTTAAAACAAAATAATTTAAATGCTTGAGAGCTCTTAAGTTTTTTTGAAAATTTATCATTTACTTTTTATGAAGTGTATTTTTAAAATTTCTTGAGATGCAAAATTGCATATATATATTTAAAATGGTTTCTTTTAATAATTCTTTTTAAATTAATAGTTCATATAACCAACATATTTATTTTTTCTTGTGACATAGTATTCGAGATATAACAAACTTCTAATAATTTTTCCTTTAATATTATTGTTCCCCACAAATCGTATTTAATACTTAATTTATGAAAAACCTATAACCTATTGTTGCTAAAATAAATGAGGCTCTTAAATTTGGGAGCCTAAAGTGGTTGCTTTTTCTTAAAGGGACAGAGCCGCCCCTGACAATAGTGCACCCGTCTTTTTAAAATCCTGAATTCGCCTCTGTATGTACATAAAATATACGCATAAATTAAATATAATTATAACCATGTATAATTAACATATTATATATATCTACTAAAAATAGTGAATAGTAAATCTAACCGGCTAACTTTATGTAAAGATCCTAACAATTAATAGTTGGATATCTATACACAGTGAACTTTAAGATGCCTGAATTAGAGCAAAATTTCGGCTCTATGTAGCGTCCCTTTTTACAAACTATAACGATAAAAGAAAGGTATGTAGCAATATTATTTTTTTCATAAGGTAGAAAAATACACTATATTCGTGCAAGTGCAATATATAATCCTAATTGTAATCATACAATAAATGATTTTAATTCGCTCTGCATGTATGTGTCTTCAAAATATAAGCTCGGTATATATATATATGTGTGTATACATATATAAAGATATCAGTTATATGTATGACTAATTGAATCTAATGTATGTGATTTCAAACTGTATGTGCAAATCATATATATGGGAAAAGACAAAAATTCACCCTTGAACTTATCTCGAAAAGTCAGTTACAAGCTTAAACTATCATGACGATCTATTACACACCTTTACTATTTAAAAATGAATTTTTTTTACCCCCTAAAACTGATGTGGCAAAAAAAGAAAAGAAAAAAAAAGCGTGTTTGACAGCAAATAAAGTAAAAAAATAAATTAAAATCTTCTTTTTTACTATCACCCTACCCACCCTCCACCCCCGTCACCCAACACCTCTTCTTCTTCCGAGGCAACCATCTTCTTATTCTTCTTTATTTTTTTCATCATTTTTTCATACCCAATTTTCATCCATCCCACTATGCCTCCACCAAAATCCTCTTCCCACCCCACCCCACCCCCTATCATATCCTATTTTAATGCTTATTCGATTTCACAATTTTCATTATATTTGATTTTTCTCTTCGGCTTTGTTGGTGGTTGATAAAATTGATGATTAAATTTAAAAATTAAATATAATGATGGATTTGTTGGCGTAGGGTGACAAAAAAGCGAGAATTGAAGGTGGTGGAAAAGAAAAAATCGATATTGACGATGGTGGTAGTGATATTTGGTGGTGGGTACAACCTTTTGATGGTGATGAGTTTTGTTTATGGGTGTCAAATTTTTTTGTGGATCTTTCTATTTTTTGTGGGGATAATGGTGATAGTATGATTTCGATGGTGGATTTGATCGTAGGTGGTGAAATTTATGGTGACTATTTTGATTTTCATGGTGAAATATATAGATTTGGTAGTAATATGGCAGCAATGGTAGTGGTTAATTTCATGGTGGTGTTCATTGAAGAAGAAACAATTGAATGATATGGAGAATTTCAGTCAAAATTTAACATGGCATCTGATGTGGCAGTGACGTGACATTGATGTGGCGCAAGTGTGATACACCTCCCATTGTAAGAGTGGTGCTACACACCTTAGAGGGTAAAAAAATTCACTATTTAGTAGTAGAGGTATGTAATAGGTCACTATATTAATTTAAGCGTATAACTGACTTTTCGAGACAAATTCAAGGATAAATTTATGCATTTTTCCTTGCTATAAAGGATATGTTGTATGCATAGAGAACCCAGACCAACAATATATGTTGTATGCACATCATACATGTATATCCAATATTTATTGCCATCTTTATTGGGGTCACGCTATAATTTTTTGACACATAAATACATTTATTTATCTTTAATATATAGTGCTTATAGATGGTTGCCTTGTTAAAATCAAATTATATTTAGAGTGACGGTACATATTTTTAGAACAGGCTTTAATTTGAGCGTGATGATTAGTACCTCTACATTATTATGATCTCATATCACGGTCAGATCATGTTATTATTAATCACTATACCTGTATTCCATTAATCCACGTATAATCTTATTCACATATCAAAGTCTAGTATATGTTTAACTTAAATCCTAATCGGAAAAAAAGATAAATATATTCATGAATTATCATAAATGGTAATTAAATACCCTTTATTATAATTCTAGGACACTAATGTCCTTACCATTTAAGTCTTGGAGTGTATATATTCTTTAGATAAACGGAGGTATATGTGTCTCAATCTTAAAAGTCTATTTAAAATTTATTTATAACGAAGGTATTTTGATACAATTTATGATAGTTTAGATGTATATTTGTCCTTTTTTGGAACCCTAATTAAAATTCTTGATCGACCGACAGCATAACGGTTCTTTCTATGCTTTCTATATCGATAACAATTTAAATTTATCACACTACTAGAAAAGTGCAAATTACATGGGGATATTACCTGGGGAACATTGTCGCAAGTAATACTTGCGGATTTTCTTGCGAAAATCATAAATTCCTCAATATTAAAAACATATTATTTGTGAAATGTATATTGCCAACAAATTTCACATGTAAAATTAGTGTCATTTTGCACAAAATTAGTACCTGTTGACACTCAATTTTGACCCTCCCCGATAATAATTAGTTTTTGAGCCTCTTAATTTTCAAACGATTCAGAATAATTAGCTTTACAAAATTCAAATAGTTTCAAGGTTATTTTAAGTATTTTCAATCGGTTTTTATAGTATTTCAAATAATAAATATATTTCATATAATTATATACGTAATTAGTATATTTTATAAATGTTGGAAAATCATATCAAAAGATTTTTTACTTGGCTTAAATAAATATTTTAGTTATTTAATTCTAGTTTGAATTATGGTTTCAATTTTGAATTAATGAGTTTATAGGTAAATCGATTAGTTTATGGTTAATTTAATTATTTTATGAGCTCATAAATTAATTATGATAATTTATCTTATTTAAATTGCTAGCCGAATTTATTCCAACTAAATCAATTAGGTTATCCCTTAAACTTTGGTTGGCAATAATTGCAATTAATTGGGCCCAATTCTTTCTTCAGCAGTCCATTGTTGCCTCAAAATCCCAGCAGCCCATTACAATACAACAGAAAAAAAAACCCTTTACCCCTTGACCCGGCCCACACCTTTTCCCCCTTTGACCCGGTCCCTTTCTTTATCCCAAAAGAATCCAGAAATTTCCAATATCCCCAGACGTTAGTTTCAGCAGCATTCACAAAAGCAACGTCAAATTCCAACATCAGTTCAAGCGGCGTTAACACGATGGCCAGCTACACGACAGGAGCAACGGATACAAAAATCCAAACGGCGTCAACACAGCGCATAGTTCGCTGCAAATTCGTTGTCCCCTCTCCGAATCGTATCTTTGCAGCAGATAAAAGCACGCGGGATCATCCTTTGCAACCTTGGATCCAGCCACGTAGCTCCTCAAGGACGATGAGTTGATCATAGCCCTCCATCTCGTCCTTTCCTCTTTCGGAATGGGGCGAAAATCTCAGAAAAAGATGCTCTGTTCTCTTCGAATTCATCGTTGTTATGCTCGCCTTAAGTTTGTATGGCCTGTTTGATTAACCTCGTTGACATTGCTCCGTTCGTGTTTGTCAAATAGTATTCATTACTTGTCTCATGTTTTGAAAGTGTCAAAGGTTTTGCCTCACTGTTCTTGAGCTAATTTTCAAGCTTAAATCACTGTATTGCCCAAATTAGTAAAGTTTAGTTTGATTTGATCATGGTTGTTTTTGTGACATAAATGATCCTTACATTTAGTATATTTTATTTATTTATTATTTTAATTTATTCGGTTTTGTATACTGTCATCAGATATTGTCCATGTCTAGTTAGTTTAAGAATATTATGTTCAGAAAATGTGTGTGCAGTTCCACTTGTTTGGAGTAAAAATATGAATAATCATTTGCATCCAAATGAGTTTCTTATAGGATGAGGCCTGTTGCTATTGATTTTCCTTTGATTAAGTTGAAGCTTTGGTCTTGTTTCCCGTATGAGCTTGAAGTCTGGATTAATGGTCGTTCCTGTTTTAGTACTAATTTCATAGGACCATAAGATGATTCTGCTTTATTTTGTATTAAGTCGCTTAAAAATTTTACTTACTAAGTCGTTTCCTTTTTCTTTTGTTGTGAAATCTACCCGAGTTCATCACAAACTCCTCTCCTTGCATCTTCTCTTTTCGGCCCAATGCTTCCTTTTACCGAGTCTGCAAAGCTGGTGTACAGGTTGAAAGCAGCAAGATACGGGCTGAAAATTGATTTTTCATATTCCGGAAACTTGAAAACAAGCTGAAATACAACTTG
Organism: Solanum verrucosum; assembly: GCF_900185275.1. NCBI lineage: Eukaryota > Viridiplantae > Streptophyta > Magnoliopsida > Solanales > Solanaceae > Solanum > Solanum verrucosum. Next base: position 2,005,095 of record NW_026019839.1, on the reverse strand, counting down.
TATACAGTGGTATACGTCAATATACATAACGAAAACATTGAGATACAGGTAAAAAAATATCAGAACACAGGAATACGAAGTTCAGATAAAATACAGGTTTCGAAAGGCCCAAAATCGGTTGGATGCAAGTCGTATACATCAAATGTATACGCTGAATTTTGACGGCAAATGGGTCCAAAACCTTAAATAATTTCAGCAGGTCCAAAGAAGTTAATGGGCTGGCCCATGATTGTTGGCAAAGTGATAGACTTAGGACTGGTGGGTGAAAGGTCAATTTAATTGGATTTGGGCCAAAGCCCAAGTCTAATTATTTCGTTTCCTTCTCTTATTATTTATAGGATAAACTACCTTATTAGACATACATCACTACTATATATACTAATATTATCTTTACTTTCAAACAATTACATATATTATCACTTTTAATATTTTATATCATATATTAATATATTATTTGAAGATACAATTAGATTATTAGATACTCACATATCTTAAAACTAGGATTGATTAATTATCTGCTTAATTAACTCTTTCACTCCAAATCAACCACTATCTCTTAATTCTCCCCTCCCATATTTATTACTCAATTATGTCTCCTCCTTTTTGATTCAAGAATTTCATCGTACAATTTCATTCCAACAATAGCTAATCTACTCTCTTTTTCTCAAGATATCATCACCATGACCGACAAATTCTCCTGAACTCAAATATTATTTTGTATTGTTCATCTATAACTAGATCAAATCAAAGTAACTGCTACAGAGAAAACTTTAATTCAGAGTGTGTCTTGATTGTTTGTCTCCAAAAGAAATCGATCTTAGTTTTGATTATGTTATACCACAACGCAAAAGGATCAAAGGGAGTATTGTAGAGAGTTTTGTTTGTTGGTGTTCTTCTAAGGCTTTCTTTGGTTACCATGACATGGATTTGGTAGTACCAACATTACTATGATATAGCCCTTGAAACATGTGTATCCAATATGTAGTAATCTTAATTAAGATCTAAGTTGTATTTTTAGTAATGGGGTGTCTGACCATGTATATGTATCCACCATTAAATTTCGGATACATGATTTTTAACAATACGATGATATTAATGATACGATAGATACTCTACAGTCGTGATTTGTCCCTAAATTCATGTGTTTCAGCTACATTTCATATTTAGATACACATAATTAAATGTATATGCTTATTTTGTATTCGAGATACATGTTTTTGGATATAACGTATGAAAATTAAATACACATAATTAAATGTATATGCTTTATCTTTTTGTATATTCCATATTTAGATACACATAATTAGATGTATATGCTTACTATGTATTCGAGATACATGTTTTTGGATATAACATATGCAATTGATACTTGATACATCAAATTAATACTAGATACGTATAAAAGATACATAAAATTATAATATTTTATATATATATATATATAGATACATAATATCAATACTAGATACCTATAACAAATACATGAAATTTATGTTAGATACTTCTATGATACATATGAATGTACTTGCAGGACACTCATGTATCTAAGTGTTTAGTTTGTTGGATACATCATATATTGATAATAGATACATCAAATTAATGAATTTATTATTTTAAGAGTAATAATTTGAAATTAATCAAATTGCATTACCAAGATATACATGTTTTTATCTTATATTAATAATATTAATGAATTTACTATTTTAAAGAATAATAAAATGAAATTAATTATCTATGTATTTTGAAAATCCTCAATTACTCCTCTAATTAAGGAAATTAGTTCCAAACAATTAATTTAAATAAATAAATTTTGTATCTCAATTTTAAAATTCGGCAGATACATGTATCTTATGGATTCAGACTCATGTATCCTAAGCATAAAATGTGGTACATGAAGTAATATTTGAAACTATTGGGAATCTTAATAATTAAGACCTAAACTAGTGGGATTTATGTGGTTTGCCCTTATTTATACTGTTTTATTTGACTAACTTTGTTTATTTTATGATTTAATTTAATTAAATTCCACAAATAGCCATCTCATTTTTCATCATATTCAAATTAAAATATTCACGTTTTATACTTAGCTCTATTTTTATTATCAGTTTTGTCACCTAAATTATTTCCCTTTAAAAATATTCCCCTTTATGTCATTTTTTAAGATAATTAAAATGACAATAATCATAATAATAATTAATAATAAAAAAAAATGAGTTCTTTTACTTTAGTTATAAATTTTAATCAAAATCATTTTAGTCAAATCGCCGGTCAACCGCAAGTTAGCGGACATTCCGAGGGCCTAACACCTTCTCAGAATGTATATTGAACTTCGAACCCTTTTATTTTCAAGTGATCTTATCTGTTTAGGTCTTTTGAAAATCTTAAGTTTTTTTTCTTGATTTTTACTAAAAATTAAGTTGCGACTCTGTTCTTTTGGAAATTCAATTTCTCTTAAACCACAAGTTTAATCGATTTTTTGGAAACTTAATCATTTTTCTTTTATATATATTTTCGAGTAAAACAGTACCTATGATATTACCTAGGGAAATATATCCGCAGAAACAATATCTCTAGGTACATGGACCAAAAAAACAACACTATCATTGTAGTAGTATTTTGTTCAGTCCACTTAGAAATTATATTCCCTTTCTTTTATGCTGAATTTGTTGCATTGCTGAACAAAGAAAAACATAGAACTGGAAGTGTTTGAAGATATCACTATTGGTTGTGGTGGCCTATCATTCTGTATCTGACTCTTGTTGGCTGTGCACTACTACTTTTTTGTATGTTTATTTATAATTGTGGATTAGCAATCAATTATATATCTCTCAATATATATTTTGATTAGTCGAGTTCAACTATAAATCATCAATATTCATATAACAGGTCTTCGATATAAGTAGTTGCAACATTTACTAATTATTATAGTTAGACTAATTTTATATTGATTATATTGAGGACTACAACTATGATAAACAAGTTGCAGCTAGTTGAGTTGAGCTGGCACACGAGTCAGTTAGAGTTTGTTAGAAGATATTTTATGTAGTTAGTAGATTGTTAGAGATTATTAGCAAGTAGAATCTTTTGTATATAAAAGGTCCTAGCCTCATTCATTGGTAGTTAGACAATCTGATTCACAGATGGTATTCAATGAAAGTTCTCTGAAGAAGATGTACTCTCTGTTTTCTTAACTGCTTCCATTTACATTTTTCACCATTGATAGTGTATTGATTCAGCAATTTAACATGGTATCAAAGCTTAATTGATAGAGTTCTGGGTGAATTTTCCGCATCTCCATTTTTTTCCCAGTATATTGCAGAGTTGAAGGATTGCGATGGTGACGAAGATCGACCACAATCATCCTCTGTATCTATTGACATCTGACATTCCAGGAGCTGTGCAGATTGGAATCCAGCTCACAGAGATGGAAAATTACTCACTATGGAGTCGAGCTATGCAATTAACCCTCTTGACGAAGAATAAGATGGGATTTATTGATGGCAGTCTTCGAAGAGATGATTTTAAGGAAGAACTGGAGAAGAAACAGTGGGATCGATGCAATGCGATGGTCCTTTCTTGGTTGATGAATAATGTAAGCACATATTTGGTTAGTGGTATCTTGTTTCGATCTAATGCAGCTTTGGTTTGGAATGACTTGAAGGAACGATTGGACAAGGTAAACATGTCACGTATCTTTCATCTCCACAAAGCAATTGTTACGCATGTTCAAGGAGTTTCTCCTGTTTCAGTTTACTATTCGAAATTGAAAGATCTTTGGGATGAATATGACTTGATACTCCCACCTCCTTCCTGCGACTGTGAAAAATCAGTTGATTATACTGATAGTATGCTTAGGCAAAAATTACTTCAGTTTCTTATGGGGTTGAACGATAACTATGGGCAAGCAAGGAGCCAAATTCTAATGATGAATTCATCTCCTAGTGTGAATCAATGTTATGCAATGATTGTTCAGGATGAAAGCCAACGTTCCTTAAGTGGATCTGGACAAACGATTGATCCAACCGCATTATTCACTCACAGGCCTGGAGGTAGTGGTTTTGGATCTCAAGGTTCTCAAGGTTCTGGTAATGGAAGTAGTAATGGTAATTCTCATCGATTTCACAAAGGAGGAAATATATATTGCGATTTTTGTAACATGAAAGGGCACATTCGAGCCAATTGTAACAAGCTCAAGCACTGCACACATTGCAATATGCAAGGTCATACAAAGGACACCTGCTATCAACTCATCGGTTACCCTGCCGACTACAAAGGAAAGAAGAAGGCAAATATTGTAACTTCACCTTCATTGCCTCAAATGCAGCATTATAATTTCAACAATAATCTCAATTACCCAATGCAGTATACAGGTGATGGTAGTGGCCATTTTGTTTCTCCCATGCAATTTACAGGAAATACAAATGGACACAGTTCTGGATCTATTGCTGGAAATTTTGGACCTGGATCTGTGTCACAGTTTACTCCGAGTCAATATAACAACATCCTTCAAATGCTGAACAAACCCATGCTAAGTGAATCCAGTGCAAATGTAGCAGGTATTTTTGCTGGTTCTTCTCACTGTAACAGTAACACTCATAGCTCAGCTTGGATAGTAGATAGTGGTGCTACTGATCATATGGTTAGTAATACAGCTCTACTTAATCATGGATTATCAGTTTCTCACCCAGGAAAGGTCCAACTCCCCACAGGGGATTCAACTGTTGTTACACACTCAGGCAGTTCACAATTAACAGAAGGTGATGTAGTTAAAAATGTGTTGTGTGTGCCAACTTTTCAGTTCAATCTTCTTTCAGTGTCTATGGTCACTAAAGAACTGAATTGTTGTGTCGTTTTCTTTCCTGATTTCTTTATAATTCAGGATCTCTTCACTGGGAAAGTGAAGGAGATTGGTGAAGAGATTAATGGCTTGTACATTACCAGACCACACCAACATCATGATACATCAAAGAAGGCACTGGCAGCTATTAAAGGATGCGAAGAAGTTGAAATGTGGCATAAGAGACTAGGTCACATCCCTATGAGTGTGCTTAGGAAAATTAAGATGTTTGATAGTCCACAAAAACTTGTTCTACCTAGTTGTGATGTATGCCCATTGGCAAGACAAGTTAGATTGCCATTTCCTATTAGTCAAAGTAGAAGTGAAAATTGTTTTGACTTGATTCATTTGGATGTATGGGGACCTTATAAGGCTGCTACACATAATAAAATGAGATATTTTCTAACAGTGGTTGATGATCATTCAAGATGGACATGGATTTTCTTAATGCACTTGAAATCTGATGTTTCTACTGTTTTACAGAATTTCATTTTGATGATTGACACTCAATTTGGACAGAAAATTAAGACTTTTAGATCAGATAATGGTACTGAGTTCTTTAATACTCAGTGTGATGGGTTGTTCAAGAGTCATGGGATTGTGCACCAAAGTTCTTGTCCACATACACCACAATAGAATGGTGTAGTGGAAAGAAGGCACAGACACATTTTAGAGACTGCAAGGGCATTGAGGTTTCAAGGTCACTTACCAATTAGATTCTGGGGTGAGTGTGTCTTAAGTGTTGTACACATTATAAATAGAATTCCTTCTTCTGTATTGCACAATAAATCACCTTTTGAATTGATGTATAAGAGATCTCCTGACTTGTCCTACATGAGAGTAATTGGTTGTCTATGTCATGCTACAAATCTAGTCAAAACTGATAAATTTGGTCTGAGGGCTATTCGATCAGTTTTAATGGGCTATGGTTCTACACAAAAGGGTTACAAGTTATATAATCTTGAGCATCAAAACTTCTTTGTTAGTAGGGACGTGGTGTTCAATGAAGCAGTGTTTCCTTTTCAGTCCCCAGCATTGGCTGATCCACATGATACAACAGTATTTTTGGCTTCACCTCCATGTTCCTCTCATACTGAGGATGCAGATGCAGTCCAACCTGCTATAATAACAAGTGAGGAAATTATACCAGTAGTTTCACCTCCTTCAGCTGTTTCTGATGATCATTTACATCCTCCTCCTGAGAGAAGGATATCTCACAGGACAGGCAAACCACCCATTTGGCAGAAAGATTTCATTACTACCTCCACAAGTAGATCAAACCATTGTCTTTATCCTATCTCAGACAACATTGATTACAGTTGTCTTTCCTCCACCTATCAATGTTACATTGCTAGTTCATCAGTTGAGACTGAACCTCAATTTTATTATCAGGCTGCTAATGATTGTAGATGGGTACATGCTATGAAGGAGGAAATTCAAACATTGGAGGATAACAAAACTTGGGAGGTTGTTTCTTTGCCAAAAGGAAAGAAAGCAATTGGTTGATAATGGGTTTATAAAGTCAAATATAAAGCTAGTGGTGAGATAGAAAGATTCAAGGCTCGGCTCGTAGAAAAGGGTTATAATCAGAAAGAAGGCCTGGATTACCAAGAGACATTCTCTCCTGTAGTAAAAATGGTTACATTACGGACTGTTCTGACCTTGGTTGTTTCAAAGGGATGGGACATTCAACAGATGGATGTTTATAATGCCTTTTTACAAGGAGATCTTATTGAGGAAGTCTATATGGAATTGCCACAAGGATTTCAGTATGATAAGACAGGGGATCCTAAAGTATGCAGGTTACTTAAGTCTCTATATGGGCTGAAGCAGGCTTCTCGACAGTGGAATGTGAAGCTCACTACTGCTTTACTTGCCGCTGGTTTTCAGCAGAGCCATCTTGATTATTCATTGATGATCAAGAGGACTGCAGATGGGATTGTGATTGTACTTATATATGTGGATGATTTGTTGATTACTGGAAGCAGTCTACAACTTATAGATGATGCCAAACAAGTACTTAAGGCAAACTTCAAAATTAAGGACTTGGGCACTTTGAGATATTTCTTGGGCATGGAATTTGCCAGAAATGCCAGTGGTATGCTTATGCATCAATGGAAATATGCCCTTGAGCTCATTTCTGATTTGGGATTAGGAGGATCCAAACCATTTGTCACTCATGTTGAGCTGCATTTGAAGCTTACCACACATGAGTTTGATCTACATGTTGGAAGTTCAGGTGCTAATTCTTTGTTAGCAGACCCTACTGAATATCAACGACTAGTTGGAAGGTTGTTATACCTTACCATAACAAGACCTGATATATCTTTTGCAGTCCAACATTTGAGCCAATTCATGCATGCTCCTAAGGTTTCTCATATGGAAGCAGTTGTTCGAGTGGTGAAGTATGTGAAACAAGCTCCAGGTCTCGGTCTTTATATGGCTGTTCAGACAGCAGACACACTTCAAGCATACTGTGATGCTGATTGGGGCTTTTGCATTAATACTAGGAAATCCATTACTGGTTATATGATTCAATTTGGAAGTGCTTTGTTATCCTGGAAGTCTAAGAAACAGCCTACCATTTCCAGAAGTTCTGCAGAGGCAGAGTATAGGAGCCTCGCCTCCACTATCATTGAGCTAGTTTGGTTAACTGGTTTATTCAAGGAGCTGGATATGTCATTGTCTTTACCTGTTTCTTTATATTGTGATAGTAAAGCTGCCATTCAGATCGCAGCTAATCCTGTATTCCACGAAAGGACTAAACACATCGACATTGACTGTCACTTCATTCGGGAAAAGGTTCAAGCTAGCCTTGTGATGATTCACTATTTGCCCACACAGGAACAACCTGCCGATATCCTCACAAAGGGGCTAAGTTCTACACAACACTCTTATCTAGTTTCCAAGCTAGGCTTGAAGAACATCTTCATACCACCTAGCTTGAAGGGGGGTATTGAGGACTACAACTATGATAAACAAGTTGCAGCTAGTTGAGCTGAGCTGGCACACGAGTCAGTTAGAGTTTGTTAGAAGATATTTTATGTAGTTAGTAGATTGTTAGAGATTATTAGCAAGTATAATCTTTTGTATATAAAAGGTCCTAGCCTTATTCATTGGTAGTTAGACAATCTGATTCACAGATGGTATTCAATGAAAGTTCTTTGAAGAAGATGTACTCTCTGTTTTCTTAACTGCTTCCATTTACATTTTTTCACCATTGATAGTGTATTGATTCAGCAATTTAACAATTATCAACTTATATATAGTAACCCTCCTCCTTTAATTTATTAGAAGTTGGCTATGCACTCACATATAAAAAGATTTGTTGGATGACTTTTTATATGTTACTAATAAGAGTTTAATTTATAAATCACCTTACGCTGACCCCAAAAATGTCCTTAGCTTTATAACAAATGACTTTATGCTCCCCTAATATAATATAGATGATCGATGACTTGTACCAATTATAGTTTTATTAAAAGATATTTTTTCAGTCCTACCTCTAGTTCCATTTGGTGATGATAATATATATTGATCTACATTGGTTCAAAACAATTTATGCGCGCAATCATTCAAGATAAGGCTTGCATCAGATCCACTGTCTTCCTTTTGCTCCATGCAGTCCTGTTATCAATGCTTCCCAATTCAACAAATTTTGTTGCTTCAAGGGCTCTTTGCAGGCTTTTAGTTTGTACATTGCAGTGTCTTGAATCTGTATACTACACGTACGTCTGCTCAACAACTTGCAGGAGCTAGCTTTTCATTATATATAGGTTAACATGTCATGTATATTTATGTAGTTGGAAGGTCCACAGTTACTGTGCTTACATTTAGATCTCCTTTGTGAGTTTATAACTAACACATGTTTGAATTTTGTGGTCGATATGCATACCATACACTAAGCTTCTACTATATGTCTTATGTTGGTACTGCTACCGCGAGCATCTACATATTGCAAGCAATTTTCAGTACCGATATATATGTGGATTATAACTTCCACGTTATGCATATCTTTAAATTTTAACTTTCAGCTAATCAAGAGTAATGTTGTATTTCTTTCAGAAACAACAAGTCCTGTTTGAAACAGTAAATACCTACCATACCGAGTATTTATACTAAACCATGTTATCTTTTGCATTGACTTGCATAAAAGATTAGCATTATTTCCCACCAATTTTATTGGATATTCCCAAAGGGACATAACATTAGCATTGTTTAGCTAGGTGATTACAACTTGAAAAGCTTTTTACCTCTGTAGCTGAATGGATATGGACAAAAATCAGAATAGGCCTATGGTGACCTGATCATAGTTAAATTTCCAGGGATGTGACCTAGATTGAGCTAAGCATGTAAACCTATTTACCACTGTAGCTTAATGAATATGGTAACAGAAATTAGAATAGATCTAAATCTTTCCATATATAATTGTTGCATTATAGTCTACAGACATGAATTATCATCATATATATTGCTTTTTATCTTTAAGTTTGAGATAATATTTTCCATTAAATATTGTCTCAAATAACCTGTTTTGATGCAAAATATTTTTGAAAGAAAGAAACAAGAATTATTAGCTTCTCAAAGTGCATCAGCTGCAGAAGGAGAAACTAATTCAGCTGGTCAATCTTTTCAATTAACAATAATGGATATCTGGGTGCAATTTTGGTGGAAAGAAAAAAAGGAAGAGTTAAAGGTCTTGGCTCCCTAGGTTGATCTGTAAAGGCATCGTCTAAACAATCAACATCGACTTTATCGAAAGAAATTGATGAGATGATTAAAGCTCAGACAAATGCTTTCAATGCTGACTTATATGCTCAATTGCAGAAAGAGCGTCACAAAAAAAAGAGGATGGAGAAGGAACTAGACTTATTGAAGAAACATGTATACAACACATCATCTTCAAATGAGCAATCATCTCAAGAAGACAATCAAGCTTATGAGAATGAAAGTGGTGAAGACTCTGATAGCCTGAATGACAGTGGTTCTGCTCATGATAACGTGAATGAAAGCAACTATAATGAGGATTGAGATAGTTTTAGGATTCAAATTTGAGTTGTATCTTGTTTATGTATGTTTAAGAATCATAGACTATTGATCTTGCGGGTTTCTTTTCATAGGAATTATGAATTCTGTGTTTTGTTGAATGAAAATGATATATAACATGAATAGTGTTTTTTGTTGGTTCTTGCGGGTTTCTTTTCATAGGAATTATCTTGAGCAAAATTTCCATATATATCCGCAAGAAATTTCCTTTTGTTTCACAAAATTTCATCTCCAAACTCCTAGGGATTTACTTGGGGATCTTCATGGGGAATCACTTGCGAAATATTTCTATGAAAATCCGCAAGAAATTTTGTTTTTATAAGAAATTTTGGTAAAAAATCTGCAAGAATTTTCGATAGTTATCGCGGATAAATCCGCAAGTAAATCACCTGGGGATTTTAATTCCCCAGATAAATTACCTAGGGCTTGTATAAATCCGCAAGTAAGAGTTACCTACAAAGGTTTTTCCATCGGATTTCGTTTTGCAAGAAAATTCGCAGGTAATCAAATTACATGGGGGTTTTACTATATTATCCCTAGGTAAATTCTCATGTAATGAGCACTTTTCTTGTAGTGTCAGTAAATTTCATTTATGTTGGATGAATAATTCAAAATTGAAGTAGGAAACTAAATTTGTTTAGTATTTGATATTCATTTAATTCATTAAATATGATTCTTGGTCTAAATAATATAGGAATATGTTTTTTAGTCTTAATTAGTTAAAATAAGTTTTGCACTATTACAAATTAATAGAGGTGTTGCAAGCAATTTTTTGAAATAGTGGAGAACTGTAGAGAACATAGATTTATGAGTGCATGAATACAATGGTTCCTTCAATTTAAATACTTAAATTACAACTTGTTTCAATTGAGTATCTGGACATGATAAAATCGTAAGTAATTTCATGCAAATCATTTTAATCATAAACATACTTTTAATTATTCATCATTTTAGTCAATGATAAAGCAGATACATAGATAATATAAATTAAGATAGCAGCAGATTGTTTACTTATTTAGGTAGCAAACCTTTGTGCTACATATAGCCAAAGTAACTACCACAAACACACAATATTAGTTTCACCACATATTATATATATGTGTCAAATTTAGTCATCCAAATTCTTGAGAGCCCAGTTGACCTTCTGGCTCTGACTGTAGCTATTTTGGTGGCTTCCACCATAACCTAGTCCATGTCCATGACCATGACCATGACCATGACCTCCATGATGTCCCATGGACATGGACGACATATGGGCGTGGGATGATTGGTTCATTCCACTACCATAGCCACCATCATTATGGACCATGCTTGTGCTACTTGAAAAGTTTGTTGAATCATGTGGCATATGGCCATGACTTCCATAGTTGCTATGGCCGTGGCCATTGCTTCCATAATATCCGCCACTGTGTTGGTTCACCATCATGTGATTATTGTGAGTAGACTGAGAAAATGGCATGGTGAAAGGCCTCATCATTTGTCCATGGTTGCTCTCCGCGGAATAGTGGTTGTGTTCATGAGAGAATGCTTGATGGTGCCCAAGTTGATTTTGGAGAACCATTTTTGAATATTGATGTTTGTAGCTACGTCACAACAATTAACTAAAGATGTTAAGTTTTTGCTTGGTGAGAATGTGATGTTGAATGATGTAAATTTATAGGGTTTTAGGAATGAGGAATAGAGTAATAAAAATAGAGGATTCTAATAAGATAAGAAATGCATCTCATTCTCATTTTTGCTACAAATGGAGAACATTTTAAGGTCAATTGTACCTCTTTTGTTCTTATGCATTTAAATTATTAGCACTGAGTTTTATTCGCCAATATCAACTTGTAGATGCATGGAATCCATTATGCTATATACGAACTTATCATAATATGTATAGGAATATTAATATATACTTTGAGTGGTCATTTGTGTTGTTACCAGCCAAAGGAAGCAAATCAAGGTAGGGCACAGAATTGAAAGACTTTGAGTGCACCAATATTTAAAAAATGAATTAGTGTACTCACGGGTGGTTATTCTTGATTGTACCAACAACACAATGACACTCTTGTATACTCTTCATGGGTGCACTGTTAATTTCTCAAGATAGATATACATCTATACACACACAAAAAAAATCTGAAGTTAACGGATGCACGTGCACCCCATATATAGGGGTGGGTTTGCCTCTGCTTAAAAGGATCGGTTTGTAGCTGGGTAAGAAATCATGTATTTATTTTCATATATTAATATGACGTTTGGTAGATTCACAGGAAATAAGTTTTAAACTATAAAATTCATACAACGATTGGTTGATAATTTAGAAATTTGCATAACTATTACATGTATAAGTTATCAGAAAATTAAAGTAATGTATTATTTATACAAAATAGAAGGTGGAATAACGAATACATGTAAAATTAATATATATCCTTTCAGAACTAAATTTGCATAAAATAATACATAAATTTAATCATAATAAATTTATACATTACTAATACCAATACATAACTCTAACCAGCTACCGAACACGGTTTAATTAAACCTAGGGCTATCCAAAACGACCCCTTTATAAACCGTGGGCTATCTAATCTTTCTGTTAATGTGATGTATATCCACCTTTTCTAACATGGACGTGGGCCCTAAACTGATGACTTAGCCAATTTCAAATATATATATATAATAAGATAATTAGTTTATAACAAATTAAATATAGTCATATTTTTAGTACATAAAAATAAGAGTTAATATCTCAGATGGTCACTCAACTATGCACTCTTCTCTCAAAAAGTCACTCAACTTTTAATTTTCACTCAAAAGTCACTCAACTATGCACTTCTTTCTCAGAAAGTCACTCAACTTTGAATTTTAACTCAAAAGTCACTCAACTATTCACTTTTTCCTCAGAAAGTCACTCAATCTATTTAATTATTTTTTAATTAAAATTTGCTGATATTAATTGTTTATATAACAAATAATTTTAAAAAATAAAAGATATCATTTAAACCATTTAGTGATCCACCCACCTAATCCGACCCATTAAAAAATATAATATGACCCATTTTATTTTGCCTTTAATCCTAAATTTAAACACTCTGACAAGTCCAAGTAAAATTAAGGAATTTACTGATATTAAACGAGATCAATTTAAACTAATCAGCAACGTAACAGGCAAAAATCTATCATTTAAACTAATCCTTAATTAAATTTTGCTGATATTAAACTAATCCTAACGTAACAGGCAAAAATCTATCATTTAAACTAATCCTTAATTAAATTTTTTAATTAAAATTTGCTGATATTAATTGTTTAAATTTAGGATTAAAGGCAAAACAAAATGGGTCATATTATATTTTTTAATGGATCGGGTTAGGTGGGTGGATCACTAAATGGTTTAAATGATATTTTTTATTTTTTTAAATTTTGATTTGTTATATAAACAATTAATATCAACAAATTGTAATTAAAAAACAATTAAATAGATTGAGTGACTTTCTGAGGAAAGGGTGGATAGTTGAGTGACTTTTGAGTTAAAATTCAAAGTTGAGTGACTTTCTGAGAAATAAGTGCATAGTTGAGTGACTTTTGAGTGAAAATTGAAAGTTGAGTGACTTTCTGAGAGAAAAGTGCATAGTTGAGTGATCATATGAGGTATTAACTCTAAAAATAGTTAAGAGTCATAGTAAATATATACCGACTAAATATTATAAAGTTTGTCAAAAGTCATAAAAAGTATGCATCGACTTACAATATAACTTATTACTATATTAATTATATATTTATTATACATTATGATACACTTTAAAAGTTGAATATAGCTTAACTATACATGAAATATACTTTGACTATACATAAAGTATACATTGACGAATTCAATCTCGATCAACTCAGAATCACTCTAAACAGTCCCAAAATTAAGATATGAAATCCTCTCGCTGTTTTGAGTCTTTTAATATATAATTTGCTCGAAATAATCACATTTTCGGTACATCAATTTTCTATTTTTTATTTTTTTTTAAAAGGTTGAATTGGAGAACAACAACACGAAAAAGAATGAAGACGAAGAAGCAACCACATAGATTGGGTTTTGGGATAAAGCCTTATATTAGTTGTCTTAGCCATAACCATATAACACTTATAAGAAGATTGTTTAGTACTCCCTCCGTTTCTATCTAGTTGTCATCATTTTAGGTTTCACACTTTTTAAGAAACTAGATTTTTGAAGTCAAATTTTCAATAAATGGATATGAATTAATTTATTTTGATTAATTAATTTAACCAATGAACATGGATTACTTACTTAGTTTTTCTATGTTGATCAAATGTATACTTTCAAGACTAATAACTTTAAGGGGTAAAATAAGAAGAATAGTGTCATTTATGCATTGATTTTGTGAAATGACAAATATTTAAAAACATCTATTTTTAATAAGGACGATATATAAATAAAAACGCAGAGAGTACACGTTACTTATTTAAGTAAGAGACCCTTCGTGCTATATAAAGCTAAAAGGCCACTACCAAAACACACATACTATATGATCATTATCAAATTTATCTTGATTTAATCACAATCCATATATGATCTTGAGAGCCCAGTTGAACTTCTGGCTTTGACTATAATTACTAGGGTGTGGCAGAGGCGTATTCAGGATTTTGAGATGATGAGTGCAGTGTTATAAAAAGGTTGATCTATGATATAAATTTGATCAATTCGACATTTAGGTTTTTACTATTGAAAACTGTTAAAATTTTAAAATTATAGGTCTAAAATTAATATATATATATATATATATAAATACACACACACCAATTACCACTTAGAAAAGTGTTATCTAATTTTAGAAAGAAAAATAAAACAAGATAAATATAAAATTCAAATTTCTAACCTCTCTCAAAGAGGTGCACCCAGTCATAATCGTATTATGTGATACTTCAAGTGTGGGTTCACACATCTATATTTTAATATTTTTTAAAAATATAACACTACTATTTATGATCTGGGGAGGGGACCATGGGTTCACGTGAACCCGGTGACCCCCCTTATATACGCCTCTGGGGTGTGGCTGCCCCCATAACCATGACCATGATCATGGTGTCCCATGGATGCCATGGACGATGTGTGGGATGATTGTTGCATCCCACTACCATAGCTACCATCATTATGGACCATGGTAGCACTACTTGAAAAGTTGGTTGATTCGTGTGGCATACAAAATCGAACCGAAAATCGAGTCAAATTGAACAAAAAATCCGACTAGTGATTTAGTTTGACTTGGTTTGGTATTGGAAAAAAACCCGACTATATTTGGGTTGGTTTGGTTTTAACTAAAAGAAACCAATCTGAAACCAAACCAACCCGACATCATATATGTAATTTTAAAATTTTATTTTATACATAAAAATATTTACATTGATATAATTTTAAAATATTTCTTATACTATTTCATAGTTTTTATCTTTTAATATATTATTTCAAGTTTAAAACTTAGAATTCGGAATGGTCCAATAAAGATTATAGTTCATAGATGTTGATAATTATAATAAAATTTAAATCAAAATCAAATTAATACTAATGCAAAAAAAAAAAAAAATCAATTCAACACTAAGAATGACAATAATATTGAATATTTGTTCTTTAGTTTTACATTGATTTAGACAATTAAAGTACATAATCTAATTTTAATTTTCCTTAAATATTTAGTAATGTAACTAATACTTATTAAACTTATTTTAGCGTGATTTAGTACTTTTAAATTATGATCATTTTTATTATGACTTTGCAATATTTATTTTATATGATGATTTCATTATTATTTTTTTATTGAATATTTTAGTTTCATCACTCATCTCATATTTTGTGTTATTTTCTTAAGAAACACCTTAGATAATTGTATTTTGGTTGGACTAAAGAAATATTTGGAGCACAAATTAATTATATGTTTGTATGCAAACTTTACCGAAAAAATCCGAGGTTTATTAATTTGGTTTGATTTATAAATTTAAAAATTCGACACAATGGTTTGGTTTGGTATTTGAAAAACCTGAACCAACCCGAGGTTGAAAAACCCGAAAAAATTCTAATTTTATTAGTTTGGTTTAAAAATTTTACACAAATAATTTGGTTTGATATTTGAAAAACCCGGACCAACCAGGTCATGTACACCCCTACCCATGACTACCATAGTTGTCATGTCCATAATGTCCATCATGGTGTTGGGTGTGGCTACCATGGCCTATCATCATGTGATTGTTGTGAGTGGGCTGAGAAAATGGCATGGTTGAACAATAACCTATAGGCCTCATTATTTGGCCATGACTACTATCATAATCTATAGTTTTGCTCATGAGAGTATGATTGATGCGTGTTCAATCCAAGTTGATTTTGGAGATCAACCATTTTGAATATTATTGATCCTAGATGCTACACAACAATTAGCCAAAGATGTCAAGTTGAATTGTTTGGTGATAATGTGATCTTGACTAAGATATATTTATAGGGTTATATAATTATGGGCAGATCAAGACTAGAGGATTCTAATTATTAGATAAGAAAGGCATCTCATTCCATACCATAGAAAAAAGAAATTAAATGAGGTATAGTATATTATTTCACGGTTGTCATAACTTAGCTTAGGCATTGAAAAATACTCATAAGCTTTAATTTATTCCCCCAATTCAATTTGAATATTGATAAACCTCAGGAGTACATAGAAAATATAATCACATTGAGTTATACCTTTGAAGGAAATCACTACGGAAAATGCATAAGTACCCCCAGCCTATACCCAAAATTCCTGAGACACACCTAACTTTTATTAAGGTCCTATTATCCCCCCGAACTTATTTTATATATAATTTTCTACCCCTTTTCTGCCTACGTAGCACTATCCTTGAAAAAATTGTCAACATGCACTGGGCCCACAAGATAGTGCCACGTAGGCTGAAAAGGGTAGAAAATTATATATAAAATAAGTTCGGGGGTACTAGAATCTTAGTAAAGGTCAGGTGTGTCTCAGGGATTTTGGGCATAGACTGGGGGTACTTATGCATTTTCCCAAATCACTATGCAATACTTCAAAAATGATACAATTAATTAACGGTAATTATTTAATTATCGCTAAATATATTTTTCTTGACACTTTGTAAATATCGATAAAGCCTATAACAATATTAGATCTAATAACAATTAACTACTATTAGTAAAAAAATTACCACTATTTATTATTTAATTAATTAATATGCATATTTATTATAAGCACACTATGGGGGACCTTCCAATTATTTTTACATGTTACATTTATCTTTGAATTTGGAAAGGATTTCAAGCCCTTTTCAATTACCATGCACCATTTATCTTCCAAATAATAAAAAATCATTTCTTTCAAGAATCCAAGAAACAAAAGTACACTCTCACGTGATTTCTTAACAAAATTTTTTACTTCGTCACTGATTATATTCGTAAGAAAAACATGTATTATCACTCATTTAAAAATATATAGTATACATTCGATCGCAAATATTTAAAACACAATCATTTTTTTAAGGAGTAAAAGTAGGATCATAGTTTTCTTGCACCATACAAGTACTCTATGCGGTGAGTGTAGGCTATATAAAGCTTGATGTATTGCTAGTACTAAAATTTATTAAAAAATTAGTTTCTGAATTCACCTAAAAGTTGGGTTATTTTCTCCCTTTCAGAGTTTTTTTATTAAAGAAAGGAGAGAATAAAAAAAATGAATAATCCAACTTCTTCTCTTTTATTTTTCTTGTTAATCTTCACTTGTTTATGTGCAATAACAACAAAAGCAAATGTAGAAGATGCTAAGGTATAATTCAATTATTATTGAAGTTTTTATATAAAAAAATGATCTTTGAAACTTGTACTCCTTTCTTTCCCTTTTACATGTTGTTTAAACTCTATTTAAAAAATATTGATTAACTATAATAATTTATCAAAATTATTCTTATTTATCCTTCAATTTTAATTTATAACTAATTCTTACTTTTCCCACATTAATCTCTCTCAATATTTATTAGGTGTAAGTATAAAATTGAAAAAAAGAAATTCTTTTTACATTTTCTAAAATAATAAGAATTTTGCAGTAAATTATTTATCGTAAATGCTACAAGCAAAACAGAATGGAGGGTGTAATATCCTTTTGTGTACGTGAGTAATAGTTAGCTTCTTTTTTTTTAAAATGATTTTATACGATATTGTTCCACCCCTTTTCATGTTGAAGATGGCCAAAAGGGACAATTGATACATATGTATATAATAATTAGTGAGAAGTATTGGAAACACTTTTAAATTTGGTTATATATGTCACGTGGAAGATTGATGGTGTATCTAAGTTTAGTTACTCAGTAGATTGGTGTTTTAAGACCATCAATAGTTCGAAGATAATAAAGCTAATAATTTGCGCCAAATTCTGGAAAAAATTTCAATATTCTCTCTAGTAATTAATTACTATTAATTATTTATTCTTGATTGTATACTCTTTGGATCTACAGCTTTACATCGTCTACTTGGGACACAAGCCCCACGATAATCATGAACTTATCACAGATTCACATCATGATATTTTAGGTCAAACTATTGGAAGGTATGTATATTATGTTTTTCTGAATATCTACTAATAATTAAAATTTTAATATGACTAAATAATTTTCTCTCTACGATGCATAAAATTATTTTGTATAAATTATAGGAACCACATATTATAAGTACTAAATAACATCCTATCCCTTCTAGTATTCTATTTACCAAAAATCCCTTAAAAATTATGTTTGCGGGATACATAGCGTTGTGCACGGGATACATTAGGTTTGATACATTCCACATAGCGGGATATATAGCGTTGTGCACGGGATACATGCGGGATACATAGCATTGTACACGGGATACATAACGTTTGATACATTCCACATAGCGGGATACATAGTGTTGTGCACGGGATACATGCGAGATACATAGGTAAATAAGGGACTTTTGAAATAAATAGCGATAAATAGATATTAAGGTAAGTAAAGGAGTGTAAGTGAAATAATTTGTCCAATTATTTTTACAAATGTCAGGCCATTTATTGGAAAAGAAACTCTATTTTGGATGTCACTCTCATAATAATTCTTCAACCCAATTTATTTTACCCAACCAATAACATGTTTTTCACAATAAGTTCCCACCCAAGCAAAGTCAGAGAAAAAGTAAGTCATAGGGTGTGTTTGGCAGGAAGGTAAATGTTTTTCACATTTCTCAGGTTTGATTGGGTAAAATATTTTGGAAAATGTTTTCCAAATCAACTTATTTTCCTCAAATTCAAGGAAAATGACTTTCCTTAAAAAATTAAGGAAAACATTTTCCAAAATTTTTCTCCAACTTCAAATTACAATTTATTTTTTGAAAAATAATAATCTTAAAGCTTTAAAAATATATATATTTTCAACTTCAATTTTTAATTTTTTTACCCCACCCTCACCCATACCCCCTCCCCCAGCCAGACCCCTACCAACCCCCCCCCCCCAAAAAAAAAAGTTTATTTTAAAAAAATATTTCCAATTTCAAATTTTTATTTTCATCCCAACCCCCCATACTCCCCCAAATAAAATAAAATTAAATTAAAGTTTGTTTCTAAAATATATTTTCTAATTCAAATTCTTATTTTTCATCCAACCCCACCCCCCGGCCAGCTTCCTACCAGCCCACCCCCTACCCCCAAAAAAATATTTAAAGTTTGTTTTTAAAAAATATTTCTAATTTCAATTTTTTATTTTTTCACCCCAACTCGCGACCCCCCCCCCCCCCCCATCAGCCAAAAAAATATTTAAGTTTATTTTTAAAAAATATTTTCAATTTCAAATTTTTATTTTTCCACCGCACCCGTACTCGTGACCCCCCCCCCCCCCTCTATTAGCTCCTCACACCCTCCAAAAAAATTTAAGTTTGTTTTTAAAAAATATTTTCAATCTCAAAATTTTGTTTTTTCACACCCCCCTACCCGTGACCCCCCCCCTCCAAAAAAAATTAAGTTTGTTTTTAAAAAATATTTTCAATCTCAAATTTTTATTTTTTCACCCCAACCCCTTCCCGTGACCCTCCCCCCCCCCCCTACCCCCTCCAAAAAAAAAATTAAGTTTGTTTTTAAAAATATTTTCAATTTCAAATTTTTATTTTGTTACTCCATCTCACCCCTACCCCCCTCACCTGCCCCCCCAGCCCACCCCCCTCCAAAAAAATTTAAGTTTATTTGTTTTTAAAAAATCAGTTTCAATTCAAAATTTATTTTCTACTCTCTAGTAAATATAAAAGATATTTTCTCAAAAATATTTTTCATTCATAAATCAAACACACAAAAATATTTTCTACTCTCCAACCAAACATGAGAAAATAAGTCCAAAATCTATTTGTTTTCTAGGAAAACATTTTTCATGGTGTAAAGATATTGTCAAAGAGTATTTCAACAATTAGATTGTGTGTAAGATAATAGTCAAGTATTGTAGGTAATGTGTAATAGTCAAATATTGTAGGTATGGTAGGCAGAGGCGTATCCAGGATTTTGAAATGATGGGTGCACAGTGCACTATTGTGAAAAGGTGAATCTAATTGGTTTGACACTTAGTTTTGTATCGTTGAAAACAATTAAAAATTTAAATCTATAGGTCCAAAATTGAAATGATTAATTAATTATAACGCCAAAAATGCTACCAATAACCACTTAGAGAGGTGCTACCTAATTTTAAAAAGAAAAATAATACAAGATAGATATAAAATTCAAATTTCTAATGTCATTGAGAGGTGCACCCAATCATCATTCTATTATATGATACTTCGATTGTGGGTTCACACATCTATATTTAACAAAAAAATTAAAAATATAACGCTACTATATATGATTTCAGGAGGGGAGCATAGGTTCACGTGAACCTGGTGACCCCCTCTTGCATATGCCTCTGATGGTAGGTAATCTATCAAGGATATGCTCTTGACCTTTTGTGTCTAGCTTTGTGTATATATTCTAGGTGTAATCTATCATTTCAAGTATGAAGTGAAATACGCTTGCATCATTTATCATGGTATCAGAGCCTCTGCTGTTTTTGTAGAGTCTCAAGTTGCCTCTCCAGTAACTATCCCGATAAGATCTTTCGGTGACTATTCTGACATCTTCTTTTATTAGGAGCCACTTTGGCAGATTTTTCCTGCCATCTCAAACTTTCATTCCAAGTTGTGAGGGTCAATCATTCATTCTACCCTTACCCATCACGTCTCCTATAATCTTCGATAATCGAAATAGTTTTCCAGTAAAAACAGTCACTTCATAGGTTGTTTTTGTCTTCTTCTTTTTTCAGAAAATTTCTGGTTCAGTTCCAATCTAAAAAAGGACTAAACCAGATCTCGAGTCATTCTCTCCAGTCATTCTTCTGTTTCATCCTTCTTATTCCGGTAAATTTCTGGTTCAGTTCTGATCAGAAAAGGTCTCAACCAGATCTCAGTCATAAATAGGAATTGTGTTCTTCTCTTTTTCTGTTTTGCATTCTTTTCACCAATGACTTTTTTTTGTATTTCATCTAGTTGTTGAAGCCATAATGTCAGAGAAAGGTGAATCTTTAATTGAAGTCTCCGAAAAAATTGAATCTTCAGGTGATATCAAATCAATGTTTTCCTCTATTTCAAGTTCTCTTGTTATTACTACTGCGAAGTTGGAAGGTAGTAATAATTACACACCGTGGTCTTCATCTGTTGAGATGTTGTTTATGGGACAAAGATATGAGGATCATTTAGTTAAAAATACTAGTGATATTGTTGCTAGTGAAAGGACTAAGTGGACTCGAATTGATGCTCAATTATGCAATATTTTATGGAACTATTTGGAACCTAAATTACTCAACTTATTTCAATCTTGTAAAACTTGCTATAAAGTTTGAACTAAAGTTAAGACTTTGTATACGAATGATATACAAGGTTGTCTCAGACTTAGTCCAACTTCAGCAGAATAATCAAGATATGGCAAGTTATTTAGAACAAATAGATACCTTGAAAGATTAATTTGATTCTCTCATGTCACTCTCTGAAAGTGTCACCACACAGGAGCAACAAAGAGATAAGTTATTTATGGTTTTAGCACTGAAAGGACTTAGATCTAATCTGACACCAGTAAAAGATCAAATCTTGGCAAGTTCCTCAGTTCCTTCCTTAATCGATGTTTCAGCTCGATTATTGTGTATTGGTTCAGAAACAATTGAGATCAATAACGTTGAGACATCTGTATTAGCTATGAAAATGAAAATCCACAAGAACTAAATGTCCATCAAAGGGGGAACAACAGGAACTCTAGACCCTATTGCAACAAGCCAGGCCATACTCGACAATCTTGTTGGAAATTGTATGATCGACCACTGCATACTAACAATCGGAGTACCGCTCACATGGTTCAAACCCATAAAGACATAGATGGTCAACTGGACAATTCCATTACTTTGTTTGAAGCAGATTATAGTGACTACTTGCAGTATCAAGCAGCTATACGACAATCACCTTTACCTGAAACCTCACAAAATGGTAATTCATTTGCTTGTCAAACCAGTTCTTCACTCACTTTCCCATGGATGTTAGATTCTGGTGCATCTGACCATATCTCTGGTAATCAAAATCTTTTTTTCAAATATCATTCATTCCACAACCTTATCTGTAGTTACCCTTGCTAATGGATCAAGAACTGTAGTTAATGAAATAGGGGACGTGCAATTTCTTCCCTCTATTTTCTTAAACTCAATTTTATTTGCTCCTGAATGTCCATTTAATTTGATTTCTGTTAGAAAATTAATGAAACACCTCAATTGCGGTGTCACTTTTTTGGCTGACTTTGTTGTTGTACAGGACCGATAAATGGGGAAGACGATTGGAACATGATATAAGTCACAGAGACTGTATTAAATGTCAAAATCACCACCACCAATTGCCTTCACTTCTACCACCTCATCAGACCTTCTCCACAACCGTCATGATCACTCGAGTCTTGCAAAGCTTCAAAAAATAATTCCTAGTCTTTCCAGTTTGTCTTCTTTTGAATGTGAGTCTTGTCAACTTAGGAAACATAGTCGCATTTCGTTTCCCAAAAGAGTCAATAACAGGGCTGCATATATGTTTGATAATGTTCACTCAGATGTATAAGGCCATTGTCGTGTTGTTTCAAGTTTAGGATTTCAGTATTTTGTTACATTTATTGATGATTTTTTCTGTTGCACATAGGTGTTTTTAATGAAAAATTGTTCTGAAGTATTCTCTATCTTTCAAATATTTTGTGTTGAGATAAGAAATCAATTTGGTGTTTCAATAAAGGTATTACGCAGTGATAATACCAAAGAGTACTTATCATCTCCTTTTGCCAGTTTCATGTCGTCTCAGTGAATCACTCACCAGACTTTTTATGCATATACTTCTCAACAAAATGGGATCGCCGAACGTAAAAATAGGCATCTCATTGAAACTGCTCGTACTTTACTTATACCATGTTCCTTTTCCTTTTTTAGGGGATAACGTTCTCACTGCTTGCTATTTGATAAATATAATGTCCTCCACTGTGTTGCAACATCAAAGTCCTCACTCAATTCTCTTTCCAGGTCAAAATCCTTATCGTCTACCTTTGAGTGTTTGGATGTACTTGCTTTGTCCATGATCTAAGTACTAGAAATGACAAACTCCAACCAAAATCAATTAAGTGTGTATTTCTAGGATACTCTCGTCACCAGAAAGGTTGCAAGTGTTATGATCCAAAAAAAAAATTATCACTGCAGATATAACATTTTTTGAAACATCTCCCTATTTTACACCAAGCACTACAAGCAAAAATTTAATTCCTCGAATTCTATCAGTACCTATAGTTCCTCTACCACAAGTCAGTCTTCCAAACAATCATCAAACCATTTATCCTCCTCTTCAAGTATACACCCGACGTGCCTGTCCTCTTAGTGATAATAATGATAATACTACTCCTAGTACATATACATTAGTAGCTCCTGATGACTCATATTTTGCTCATTCGTCACCTGCTCTAGTCATGCCTTATCAGATGCAACAACCCCACCAATTGTCATGCGCAAAAGTATACGTACTACTCGAAATCAACAATCGAGATATAACTGCTTAAGTTATCATCGATTGTCCCATTATATTATACCTTTGTATCTACCATATCTACTGTACCTATACCAAAGACTGTTAGTGAAGCATTGGTACATCCAGGGTGGAGAAATGTTATGATCGAATAAATGAATGATTTATAGACAAATTAAACTTGGGAATTGGTCTAGTTACCGAAGGGGAAATCTACTATTGGAAGTCGATGGATTTATACCGTAAATGTGGGTTCGAATGGAACAATTGATCGGCTGAAAGCTCGCCTTGTTGCCAAAGGGTACATACAAATTTATGGTTTTGACTATGGTGACACATTCTCTCCAGTTGCCAAAATTGCATTTGTTCGACTGTTTATTTCCTTGGCAGCAATACATCATTGGTCGTTTCATCAAAGAGATATTAAGAATGTCTTTTTGCATGGTGAACTTGCTAAGGAAGTTTATATGGAGCAACCTCCTGAATTTGTTACTCAGGGGGAGTCGAACTTAGTATGCCGTCTCAAATGTTCTTTATATGGCCTCAAGCAATCTCCGAGAGCATGGTTTGGCAGATTTAGCTCTGTTGTCCAACAATTTGGGATGTCCTAAAGTAAAGCAGATCATTTTGTTTTCTATCGACATAATGGCCCAGAAAAGAGGCATTTGTTCAGTCACTTTCAAACCAAAGATTTGGGGAAATTAAAGTATATTTTAGGAATTGAGGTAGCACAATTCAAGACAAGTATTGCTATCTCACAAAGAAAATACGCTTTGGTCATATTAGAGGAGACATGCATGTTAAATTGCAAACCTATTGACACTCTTATGAATCCAAATATCAAACTTGTTCCTGGAGAGGGGGAGCCATTGGAAGATCTTGATAGATATCGAAGACTGGTTGGTAAATTGAATTATCTAACTATTACACGCCTAGATATATATTTCATTTGCAGTAAGTGTGGTTAGTCAGTTTCTCCAAGCTCCATGTAAAGATCATTGAGATGCAGTAATTTGCATCCTCAGATACATCAAAAGAGCTCCAGGACAAGGATTGTTATATGAAGACAAAGGTCACACTGACATCATTGGATATTCTGATGTGGATTGGGTAGGTTCTCCAACAGATAAACGCTCTACATCCGGGTATTGTGTCATGATTGGAGATAATTTAATCTCTTGGAAAAGTAAAAAGCAAGATGTCGTTGCAAGATCTAGTGTTGAAACAGAATATCAAGCTATGGATCTTACTACATGCAAGCTTATTTGGTTGAACAACTTCTTCAAGAGTCGAAATATGTTGAATTCAAACCGATGAAGCTTATTTATGACAATTAGGCTACCCTTCATATTGCCTCAAATCCGATTTTTCATGAAAGAACGAAACATAGAGAGGTGGATTGTCATTTCATTAGGCAAAAGATTGAGTCCGGATGCATTGCCACCAGCTTTGTTTGTTCAAATGACCAATTGGCAGATATTCTTACCAAGTCCCTTAGAGGAACTCGGGTTGAATACATTTGAAACAAGCTTAGAGCATATGACATGTACGCTCCAGCTTGAGGGGGAGTGTTAAGATATTGTATTTCAACTATTAGATTGTGTGTAAGATAATAGTCAAGTATTGTAGGTAATGTGTAATAGTCAAATATTGTAGGTATGGTAGGTAACCTATCAAGGATATGCTCTTGACCTTTTGTGTCTAGCTTTGTGTTTATATTCTAGGTGTAATCTATAATTTTGAGTATGAAGTGAAATACACTTGCATCATTTATCACATGGAAAATATTTTCCTCCATACCAAACACACCCATAATTTAAATCAAAGTCAAACCCCAAGCCACAAACAGTCTCATAACGACCTCCCCCTCTTTGAATGACCTTAGAACGCTCATAATCTATCAAAAACATGTTTTATACGTGGAATATGAGTCTATTGATACCCATAAGCTTATCCAAAATTTTTGTGTTAATTTCACGCAAAAGCCAATCCTCGAAATTCGACAACAAGACTAAATTTTTCTTTCAAAATCATTTTACACATGTAACATAAGGAACTTAAATATAAAATTTCAATCAAAATAGATATCAAATCAAACCTCAATCCTTCAAAAATTGATTACAGAATCTTGTGGTTGAAAACCATCGAATTTTGAATTCCCAAACACTAATTTAAGTCTAAAGTCCAAGATAAAATGATGGGGAAATAACCAATCAGGTATTAGGAACTCACCCTCGCATTAGTCGTATAGATGGAATTAAAAAAACTATCTTTTGTGCAAGTTCGCTCCAAATGTGCAATCAAGCTCGCACCATTTGATAGCAAATTAAGCCAAGTTCAAAATTTGGTTTCAAGACCTGAAACCCATCTAAACTCTTAAAACATAAATCAATAGTAAAAATCGATGATAAAACACATTTTAGACCTATTAAAATTATTGAATTACCAATCAAAGTTCATCTTGACCGAATATTGATTATGGTCAATTCCAAACTTATCAAATTCAAGATTTCCAACCAAGGGTCCTTTTGATAGCAAATTAAGCCAAGTTCAAAATTTGATTTCAACACCTGAAACTCATCTAGGATTCCCCGAACATAAACCAATAGTGAAAATTCATCATAAAACATATGTTGGACCTGTTGAAATTATTGAATTTACCAATCATAGATAGTCTTGATTGAATATTAATCGTGGTCAACTTCAAACTTAAGAAATTCAAAATTTTAAACTAAGGGTCCAAATCACTCTAGAGTGTCTCGGGATCCTTACAAATCTTCTAAGTAAGTCGAAAACCACCCTCTGGATTTAGTAGTCATCAAACCCTCAAACACCCTTTTTAGCCCCATATATTGACTTTAGTCAACCCTCTTAAGTTTTAAATTTTCAAAAGTCACAATTTTTCCCAAAACATAAATGTCCACCTTGAACGTTCCACTCATCTCTACATCATTCCAAAGCTATGGAGAGGGTCAAATGGGGGGAAAAGAAGAGTAAATCAAAAAAATGACCTTGAGGATCGTGACATCATCTAGTGTTATAGTATGTGTTCATCCTCATATGTAAGGATATAGAACATACATGAAAGGTCAAATAGCTTGGGATATATATTACGCATGTCTAATTCATGAGTCAATCAAGTGGTCTCTTCCGCCAGATGATGCTTCTACTAAACCTTTACAACTATTTCCTTGGACCTCAACTTGCAAATCTCCCTAACTAAAATAGTTTTATATATTGACTCCTCTTCAATGGCCAAAATTTAATTCAATTGTACCGCATCTCTTTGAATCATTTGATCGATATTTCTTCAAAATACACATATAAAACAGAGGGTGAATATCTAAAAGACCTGGAGGTAACAATAACACATAATCCACTTAACCAATATGCTTTAAGATCTGAAATAGACCAATAAACCTAGGGTTGAGCTTGACTTCTTATTCTTGAATCTCATGACGTCCTTCATGGGTGATACCTTAAGCAATATCACCTCTCCAACCATGTACTCTAAGTCCAAAACATTCCGATTAGCATAACTTATTTGTTTGTTCTAAGTTGTAAGAAATCTGTCATGAATCAACTTCACCTTATCTATGGAATTTCTCAACATATTTTTGCCCGAACCCCTAACTTCCAATACATTAAAAAAACTCGTTGGAATTCTACATCTCCTACTATAAAAAAAACTTTAAATGATTACATATGAATGCTAGAATAGAAGTTCTTATTATAAGTTGGCTAAAGAAAAGAATTTGTCCCAATATGAACTTCAAGATCAATAACACATGTTTGTAACATATCCTCAAGGACCTGAATAGTCCTTTTTTACTGCCCATTAATCTGCGAATGATATGTTGTACTGAGCTCAACTCATGTACCCAATTCCTTCTGCATCGAACTCTAAAAGTGAGATGTGAACAAAATACCTCTATCTCATATGATGAAAATAGACACCCCATGCAAAAAAACTATCTCCTACATGTAAATCTCAGCTAATCTCTCTGAATTGTACATAATATGAACTGGCAAGAAATGAACAAACTAATTAGTCAGTCTATCCACAATGACCAAAGTAGTAAAGTTTCCTCAAATTATGTGGTAAGCCTATCACAAAATCCATATCTACCCTCTCCTACTTCCCCTTTGTTATCGACATCCCTTAAATTACCACACCTTGTATTTGGTGCTCATACTTGTTGACAATTCAAGCACTTAGACATATACTTCACAATATCTCTCTCCATCCTACACCACTAATAGTGTTGCTTTAGGTCACGATACATCTTCATATCAATCTACTCAAGTCACCCACTCTAGGAACACAAACATGATTCTTGATCCTCAAAACACCTTCAAGATGCAGTATTGCCTCTCTAGCTTCACCCTTCAACACTTTATCTCGAATTAACTACAACTTCTCATCCTCAAACTACTAAGCGCTAATCTGCTCAAAAAGTATAAACAACACTCCATACAAGAAATAACTCTCTTGACTCAAAAATCAAGTCTCATAAATCGGTTATCTAAGGATTGAATGTCAAAAGAAAAAAGATGATCCTCAACCAATAATAAGGTGCGTCTACCCATACTCATTGCCTTCCTACTCTAGGCATATGGAATTACATTGGTGTTGCTTGAATGGTAAAGAAGCATCATATCATAGTCCTTAAATAATTCCAACCACCTATGTTTCCTCAAATTGAGATCATTTTGATCAAAGATGTATTGTAGGCTATGATGATCTTGAAGATCTCACAATAAACTCAACTAAGGTAATGCCTCCAAATATTCAAAGCAAATACTACCACTTTATAACTCAAAATTATGAGTAAGGTAGTTATTCTTGTGAACCATTACCTTGCTAAAAGAGTAGAACCTTCCTTTGATACATCAATATACACCCAAGGACAATCTCGAAAGCATCACAATACACAGTTAAATCCTTACCCCTTACTAATAAATTTAAAGCTAGAGCTGAAGTCAATAGAGATTTAAGCTTTTGAAAGCTCACTTCACACTTCTCGGACCACTTGAAAACCACATTTTCCTGAGTTAACTTGTTTAATTAAAGAAGATATAATAGAAAAACCCTTTCAAAAACAGCCAATAATAGCCCGCCAACCCAACAAAGTGTCAAATATTGGTAGGTGAAGTGGGCCTAACCGTCCGTAATAGCCTGCAAATTTTTCAACCAAGTCACAAACCACCCTTTGGAATTAGCGGAGTTGTAATCAAAACCCAAAAGTTTCCTCTTTTAACTCCAAAACACATCTGATTACGTCAAATGTTGTGTCAGTTATCTCTTCAAGTCATGAATATCATTCCAAAGCTACGAAAAGGATCAATTAGGGGGAAATGAAGCAAAAATCACAAGACGTCGTTGAGGGTCGCTACACATAGAAATATCTACTTATAAGTGATATGATTGTGAAACTAAAAATGTTTATAATCTTGCATAAAATATATACTCATGTATTCTTCTCATGTAGTAAGAAAGAAGCCAAAAAACAAATGGTGTATAGCTATAGACATGGCTTTTCTGGATTTGCTGCTAAGCTCACTAATCATCAAGCCAAACAAATCGGAGGTATTTTTTAATTTTGGTTAAAAAATATTTCATTATCATTTCTTTGTACCTTATATACAAGCACAATAAAATAAAAAAATTATAATGACATATAACTTTCTCAAAAAAAAAAAAGATTCTCATAATTGGTATATGTTTTTTTAATCGCGTTACAGAATTATCTGATGTGGTTCGAGTTATACAAAATCCTGTTTATAAAACACGTACATCAAGGAGTTGGGATTTTTTAGGTCTTTCTAAAAATGATCCCAATAATCTTCTCACCAAAACAAATCAGGGTGATGGATCAATCATTGGCATTTTGGATTCAGGTTTAATTTTCTCCTTATTATATATAAACTAGTACTTCTCATATGATGTCTGAATTTGAATACACATATTAATACTGAGATGATTATAGGTATATGGGGAGACTCGGAAGCGTTTAACGATAAAGGACTAGGTCCAATTCCAAGTCGATGGAAAGGTAGTTGCAAATCTGAAGGAAATTTCAATGCCACAAAACATTGTAATAGAAAAATCATTGGTGCTCGTTGGTACATAAAAGGATTAATTGATGGAAGAAAGAGGACTAAATCAAACAATGGTCGAAAAAATATATAATTTATCACCATTAGATGATGTTGGACATGGTACACATGTTGCTTATACAGCTGCTGGTTCTTATGTTAATAATTTGGAATATTATGGTCTTAATATGGGGACAGTACGAGGAGGAGCACCAAATGCACGTATAGCTATGTATAAGGTATGTATATTTTTCAAGTGTTACTCATTTACAAGTTTAAATTGTTAAAAATAGAACGTGTTAAATTTTACTTTAGTTATTGTAATAAATTTTTAATATAATAAATCTAGAATTTGTACTAGTTTGTTTTAGTTGTTGAGAAATTTTGTGCTCAAATTGGTTATTTAAAGCTCTTATATACTTAATTAAAATATTGAGATACATTTAAGTAACCGTCTCATTTTAAAAAAACCAACAGTAGTATCAAGAGCTTCATTGATCTTACCCTTCGGGGTGGCCCAGTGGTTTGAGCTTGGGACTTTCATGTTGGAGGTCTCAAGTTCGAAACCTCTTGCCAACAAAAGCAAGGGGTTTGCCTTCTGGGTCGAGCTCATTGCACCAGGCTTGCCTAGTGCGAGTTACCTCTCCTATGTGGTTTGCGAGCTATTGCATAGGAGCGGGGGTTTTACCCTGTGCGCACCTAAAGGGTAGCGACTACGGGTTTCCCTTGTCATAAAAAAAAAGAGCTTCATTGATCTTATATGACCTGTGAGTTTTTCTAAAGAACCATTTCTAACTCATTTTAACCCGTGAGGTCTGCTTTTAACCCGCAAAGGCTATTTTTCAACTTGTTTTAACTCATTAGGGCTATTTTCAACCTATTTTTAAAAAAAAAATGGCAAGCAACGGTCTCTCTTTAGATGCCCTACAAATTTTCATATTATGCTAACATGTTATTTAATACTATATTTTGAACAGATAGGTTGGATGGATGATAAAGGTGATTCATATTGTGGTGGTGTTGATATTCTAGCTGGTATTGATGATGCAATAAAAGATGGTGTTGATGTATTATCAGCATCTTTTGGTGGTGATCTAATTAATTTTGCTGAAGTTGATACTAGTGGAAGTTATAGTGTTATGGGGATAGGATCTTTTCATGCAGCATCTCATGGTATACCTTTTGTTGTTGCTGGAGGAAATGCTGGACCTGACTCTTATACAGTCACTCCTACTTCTCCATGGATCATACTTGTTGCTGCTAGTAATGAAGATAGAGAAATTGTTACTCCATTAACACTTGCCAACAACAACACAATACTAGTAAGCTTTTTACATCTTTTATCATTGTTAAAAGTGAGATCGAGTCAGAAATTTTATTAAGGGTGTCCAAGAATAATGGCGTGTCATTTTCAAAATAAAACACAAAAACATTGTGCTAATTTTTCAACGAAAGGTGTCCGCTCCGCCACCGAATGAGATAGGGTTGAAATCAAATGGAAAAAAGTTGTATCAAATAGTGAACTAGACCGCATTATATATAGTGAGGCTAGGTATAATCGATTTTAGCTTTCTTGTTGATGTCTTTTGAAAGTTTTTGACTATTGTAATTTGTAGGGTAAGGGAATTTTTCAAGGGAAGGAGCAAGCATTTGCTTCTTTGGTCACTTTTAAAAATATAACAAGGTAAGTCATGAAATATTGTATATTGTATAAATCAATACATAATAAAAGTTAATACGATTTAAGCACGTAACTTTTAATTGAATATTTAACTTTGTTAATATATACTTGTATTTTAATTTTATTTGCAGTCCTGAAGATATTAAAACTATTAATGTTGAAGAAGTGAAAGGAAAAGTTTTAATGCCTTTCCTTCAAACGGAAGATGATATATACACATCTTTGACGACTTTAAATACTAGTGGGGTATTGGCTTTTATTGTTGCTACTCACCCTCTTATTGGAATCAATGACTACAATCAAATTATTGGTGTCCCTATACCATTTGTTTATGTTGATTTGGAGCAAGGAAATCAAATATTTGATTATTTTCAACAATGTAAATCGAGGTAAACAAATATTTCTCTTAGTGTTTCACTTTATTATTTTCAGAAGTATTTAAAATACCTCTAAATTTTATGTGAGTTAATAGTTTTATTCTTAAACTATTGGCAACCTTAGAAATATCCTTCTAGCTACTTGACTAATTGAACTTAAATACACCCATAATCTTGCCACATGGATGAAATGCATCCCTAAATTCTTGCCAAGTTTAGAGATTTTTTAACACTTTTCTCGATTTTTTATTAAGAGTCCCATGGTCCTACAAGAGTTCGAGACCACTTGATATACAATGTGGCAAATCAGGGGTGTATTTAAGTTTAGTTAGTCAAGTACATGGGTGTTTTTAAGATTGTCAATAGTTCAGAGTCGAAACTAATAATTTGCGTCAAGTTAAAGAATGTTTTTAATACTTTCCGATAATCTCTTATGTTTATTCTATCACAACACATTCAGACTGTATTTAATATGACAAAAATAAATTATTTTTTAATGTTTTAAGAAAATTCAGAGTGTATTTTGAGGGGGGGATGAGTTTTTCCACTTTCGGAAAAAATTTATTTTCTTTTACAATCATCTCTAAAATCATATCACTATTTTATTCAACTCTTAAATAAGTATTAATAATCTAACATGTTAAGGTAATTAAAAAAATTCAACTGAATATATTATTCCTCAAAAAATGAATCATTTTCTTGAAGAAAAAAAAATCGAAAACTCACTTCTACCCTATGAATATACCTTTAATTTTTATTTTTTTTTGTTACGTTGTTATTATATTAGTGCACATTGATTTATTTTTTGCAACAGTAATTTAGATCCTAAGATTAAAATCAGTCGATCTGAAGTTCTTGAGGGCCAGAAAGTATATTTAAAGGTGCCTAAGTTCTCATCAAGAGGTCCAAGCTCACTTACCCCAGATATTTTGAAGGTAATTAAATATATAATTATATATTGTCTTAAATGAAATTTCTATTAATCAGTGGCAGATATAACATAACTTCAATATTTTCAACATGAAATATACAAATACAACAAAAAATAGATATATTTAAAAGTCTGTTTAATTATTTATTTATTTTTGAATGTATCTAATACAAATATTATTGTAGCCGGATATTGCAGCTCCTGGTGTAAATATACTTGCAGCAATTCCTCCTAATAAAGAAGGTGATAATGGATTTCAACTGATGTCTGGAACATCAATGGCAGCTCCTCATATTTCAGGAATTATTGGACTCCTTAAAGTTGCACATCCTAATTGGTCTCCTGCCGCTATTAAATCCGCACTTGTAACTACAGGTAATATATTATAAATTTAAGTTATATATACTGATAATATATCTTTTAAAAAAAATACGATATGTGTAATTTAACTTGTTATATAGTTCTAATTCATAAATTTTACCTATGGTACTAATATACTTGTACATATTGGTGTGTATATAACTCACACTCGCACTATACAGTATACACCCTTCCAAATTTTGTTGAAAAAATGATTTTACTTGTATGCGTTATTTTTATACTAACAATATATGTTAACCTATTACAAGTTTTTAAAGTCTTGCTTTTTTTTCTTAAACTGTGTGTCAAGTCAAACTAACTCATATAAATTGAAACAGAAGGAAGGAAGGAGTAATAATCTTTTTTTGATTGTGTAGCATGGAATGAAGATACATATGGATTTGAAATATTTTCAGAAGGAGCAGGAAATAAAATTGCTGATCCATTTGATTTTGGAGGTGGCATTTGTAATCCAAATGGTGCTATGGATCCTGGACTAATCTATGATATGGATAACAATGATTATTTGAATTATCTTTGCAGTCTGGGTTATAGTAATGAAAAGGTTCGCAATGCGACTACATATTTTTTCGATACGAAAAATTCTACTACAAGAGGAATTATATGTCCAAGTAAAGTACCTTCTAGGTTGGATTTAAATCTCCCTTCAATATCGATTCCAAATCTTGAGAATTCAGTTACTATTCGGAGAACTGTTACTAATGTTGGAAATGTCAACTCGATATACAAATTAGTGGTTAAACCTCCAAGAAATAGTGCAATTAAAGTGAGTCCACATGTATTGAAGTTTAATTCCAAGACAAAGAAGATATCATTTGAGGTCAAAATCATATCTACTCATCAAAGAAAGAGTAAATTTAACTTTGGAAGTTTGGCATGGAGTGATGGCAAACATTATGTTAGAATTCCTATTGCTGTAAGAAAATAAGTAAATGTATGAAGAAAAATGTACATAATTTAGTTTTGGAAGTGTGATTTAGATAAAAAAGAGAATTGTTCGATAGATATGAATATATCTTTTAAGAAGAAAACATGTGAACATCAAAGAACTTAAAATTGCTTAGTGAGCTTCTTGTTGTTATTTTTCTTCATGTTTTCCTTTTGATCATTTATGTAACTAAATAGTGAAGTGAAGAATTAAATCAAATTTAGTTCAGTATTTATTTAAATATCGAAGTTTTTTTTTTTTACTATATGATTTTATATTGTTCATATCGCTTCATGTGACTTGAACACTTTGGACAAAATTTCATGTGGGGTATAAGACTTTGTAGTTGTTTACATGTGGGTATAAGACTAAGTTTATTTAATCTATAATCATGTTTTATACAAAACAATTTAAATATTTTGAATACTCTCTCAATTATTAAATAAACACTCTCAAGTCTCAACAAAGTTAATAGTGTCATGTCTAAAATCCGACTCTAGTGCAATAGGCATCCAATACTAAAAAAATCATATTGAAAGCGCCTTATAAGTATATGATATATTACATTATTATTAGTAATATACACAGGTTATGCATAATTAATTAAGTTGTCATGACTCAAAAATTGATGGGTCATCATGATGGGGCCTATGCTAACTCTCCGATTCCCAACTCATGTGAAAAAAATATAAATAGTGAAAAGAAGTCATACATTAGCCTTCATATTGATATAAAAGTGTGGAAATAACCAAAATACAATCTCATGATTTGATGTGATCATGTGTAAAAGAGAGACTAGAAAAGAAACACAATTATTTCAATGCAAATACACAATCTGAATGAACAGAAAAGCATAATATAGATGGAGTTAGGCACCACAAAATTGTCATGTAGTAAGTACACCACATGCGACGGACAAGAAATAAAAAAAGATTGAATGCAGAGTGGCAATCCAACAAAACTAAAGGGCCAACGGACAACATCATCTTTTCCCCCAACCAAAAATGGAAGGATTCAGATGAAATTGCACATAATCTCCTTCTACTTATACATTCAAATGAATCCAATACCAGCAAGGCAAAAAAAGAAGAAACTTATCAAAGTTGAGTGGAGATCGTGAAATCTGATGAGTCACAATAATTACCAAGAATTGTGATGAAATATATATATATATATATATATATGAATACTACAAGGTCATAGAGAAAATGCAACACAAGAATATATATATGTGAATAAATTAGTCCCTATTCAAAAAAATCTCATCATGAGGAAAAGCCCCCCAAAAATGTTATCCCGGAGCAAAATCAGGAATGGTATACTACACAGAATACAGAGTTATGCACAGTTCCAACAGAAAACTCGCCATGCCTGATCAAGAAAATCTTCTCTAACAAGTATATACAAAACACAACCCGTCAATTCCAAAATCATCTTGAAACATTCCAAATAGTTTATGGAGATGTTAATGTTGAACATGTTAAGGATCCTCTATTTGCTTCACAAGGAGCAACGCGAAACTGCACCCTTGACATTTACGAAAAGAAAACACAACTTAACACTCCAAGATCAGCCACTTTCTCTCATGCAATTACCGGGCAAGAGAAACTTATATTGGTCTGCCTTTTCCAAAAGATAAGCTGGAAGGTGAACGGCAGAGTAGGAGTGGGGAATAGGTCCCATTTTGCCTATGATTTCCCTGAATGTGTACTCCTCCGGTAGCATATCAAATAAGTCAGCTCCTTCACAAATTACCTTTTGCACTCTCTTTGGATTCAGAAAATGAGAAAATCTTACCCTGTCAAAATGGCTGTAGGCTTTCATCTTGAATATGAACTCACTTATGTGGTGGAAACAAAAGCTACAATGCCATCCTGCGTCTGCTAAGATGATATCTGACTGTCGATAATGTGCATACCTTGTCTTACCAGATTGGTACCGATGAACAGAAGCTCTCCAGCTATTGCTATCCACAAGGAACTCAAAAGAGTAGAGATAGTTCTTCAATCGGAGATGAAGAACTGGAGGCGTGTCATCACACCATCTCAGGAGATTGATGGTATGTCTACTAGGTATCTCATCAACATCCGACATTATCAGCAAATCATCATCCTGAATACCAGCTTGTTTGAGGAGATAATCCAATGCAAGTCTCTGATAAGCTTCCTCAACAAAAGGGTTCTCTCCTTTCCTAAATCTCCCGGGGATTTGCCCATATGTCAATCTTGATTCAACAAACTCAAACTGATCTCTGTGATTAGCAAAGTACGAAGGCTTTGGCAATCCGGTGAATGTTGAATTGGATTCAAGTAAAACAAACTCTGTTACATAAGGGTACAGCTCTTTCCACCGTATGGTCAGCATTTCCACCTCATTACTAAACAACACTGCATCAAAGACACGCCTAGGATACTCCCGAATTCCCCATCCATGAAGTTTACAGAGACTCTCCA
The DNA here is from genome assembly GCF_900185275.1 of Solanum verrucosum. Taxonomy (NCBI): domain Eukaryota; kingdom Viridiplantae; phylum Streptophyta; class Magnoliopsida; order Solanales; family Solanaceae; genus Solanum; species Solanum verrucosum. Next base: position 1,968,267 of record NW_026019839.1, on the reverse strand, counting down.
TCGACACATTCTCATGATAATAGTGAGGCATTTCATGGAAAGGCTTTGGCGGCTTTTCCCATAAAGGTCGTAGAAAATAAGTGATTTTCTGTCCATGCAAATATATACCAAACACACATGTTGGAACAAACAAAAAAAGGAAGATATATGTTTTCAGGTCCAAGCCACGAAGTGCACACTTTAGTCTCGACATGCTCAATGCTCGACCAGCTCCCTGCAATAAACAAAACCTCAGTTAGAGAAAAGCAAAACTGAGATAACACTCACCAAGGTACCAAAAATAAAAAAGACACATCCTGTATCACATAGCTCTAATTCATAAGCAAAAAAACTATTAAATAGAAAAAATAAACTTGTTGAGTTTGAAGTTTGAACAATACCCATTAAGCAGAAGCAATATAAGTCCCATAATTAACCATACCCAAATTAATTAAAATAGTTGACTTAACCATGGTAAAGTAATATGTGACAGACTCACGAATATGATGCACGGACTCTTCAAAAATGTTGCAACACCCATGTCACATGCTTCAAAACTGTACTACTTTTGGAAGACCCAGCACCCACCCGAATATATATTTTTTGAAGAGTCCGAGCAACAGAGTTCTTTTAAGTACCTACCCAAATTGTGTTGTGCTGATTGTTACCACCCCAAGATGAGTAATGCCATATATATTAAATTAAGCTTCAAGCAAAAGTAGAAAAATACTTGTTGGAAGGGCACTTTCATTTAAAACACAAGGAAATGACTATGAAAAGGAACAATCTAGAATCAAAATTCACAATTTCCTTCTTCTTTACTAATTCAAATCAGAAAAGCTCACAGGAAGGGATACAGAACCTTGAATCAAATCAAATCAAATATAAACCTAAAACTATGAAATTTCAATAACAAAAATTTACCCCCTTTTGAAAATTAACCTAAAACTTTGAAATTTTAATATCTACAAACACAGAAAAACATAAGAGAGAGAAAAAATTACCTCATTACAAATATCATCCTTCTTCTTTGAACAATACCCAGATCCCCCTTCTTCAAAAGTATAAACTTTCTCCAAAAATCTAGTGATACCCCACATCTTTCTCCTTCTTTAACTATATTTCTATGGTTCTATCAATCCCTGTAATACAGATCAATCCACTTGTAATGTAACCCACAAATTCAGACACAGAAAAAAATGGACAGATTTATAGATAAACAACAAAATAAATAAAACTTTTCGATTTTTTTGTGACCCTGAAAAAAATGGTTGAAGCAGAATATTAGTCACAAAAAATAAAAATAGAGAGGAATTTGTGGAAGAATGAAATTTAGAGACAAAAATATAGGCCAGAAAGGATGAAATATATTTTTATGAGAAATGGCAGTTGTAAAGAAGATTACAAAGAAGCCGTTTCTATTGTCTAGTACCCCACTTCTACCGGCTAATACAAATCATTAATTAATTTTATCTCCTTTCCTTCCCTAATCATTTGTTTACCTTTTTAGAAAAATAAAAAAATAGGACAATAATACCCTTTTTACACTTTTTTTTTTTGTTTTTGGCTTTTAGACAAGTATTGAAAAGACCTCGGAACTAAGGGTAAAGTTATTAATTTCAATTGTAAATTATTGATAGTCTTAAAAGAACCTCTTTAATTAATTGACTGAATTTAAATATATCTCTGATTTTGCAATATGAGTGAAACAAATCCTTAAATTCTCGTCAAGTTTTTTTTCAAGAGTTTCATGCACCTGCAATAATTTGGGACCACTTGTTATGTCATGTATTAAATCGGGGTGTATCTAAAGTTAGTTAGTTAAGTAGAAAATTATTTTTAAAATTATCAATAATTTAAGGATGAAACTAACATAACAATTTACGTCAAGTTCAAAGATTTGTTTAATACTTTTTTTTGTGTTACCTTACATATACTGGTATTAATCCTTTTTAGACTAGATATAGACATAAAGTGAAAAATAATACTTAGATTTTTGTGTTTTGATTTGTTTGTTTTATTTTTTATTTTAGTCTATTTTTAAGAAATATAACTTTTTTATAAAAAAAAAAAAATTGTCGTGACATATTTAAGACTACAATATATATATGGGTATCTTTAATTTAAGAGCTTATGACACAAAAAAAATCTTTACTTTTTAAATTCTGTACCAAATTTAAATAGGAAAAACGAATTAAAGCAGGAGAAATATATAATAGAAAAAGAAAATTTAATAATTAATATAATCAGACATTAATTAATTGAAGATAAAGTATCTATACTTGTTATATTTGGACATACTTTAGTTAATTCATTTGTTTATTTTATTTTATACATCTGACAATACCTAGTATTGATGAAGTATTATAAACTATCGTGCAATTATCAATGTTATTTTATCAAAATTTAAGAGACAACATTTCCATCTCCAGACATGTATATATTTTATTTCTCAACATTCAAATTATAAATTTTGATTAATATTTTAAAATATACTATTTAGTCATATTGATATTAGAATAAATTTTGAACATGTAAAATTTAATTTTAAAATATTAAGTTGATTATCTAGTTTAATTTCAAAAATTAGTTAAATTGACTTTCAATCATTAGATATATCGGGACAAAATAAGTATAATGTTACCTTGTACTTAAAATATCATTATTATTATTCATTTATTTTATAAATAAGAGACTAATTTAATTCATATAAACTTAATCCTCCATTTTATAAGTATAACCTTATTTTTTGTTAATTGAATGTATGGGCAATTTAGTCATTTATTATTTTGCATGCTCCTTACCTTAAGGCCAAAGTCTTTTGACGTGTTGAATTGACTGGCTCGATGCAACTTTATGTGTTTGTCGCGTGTGGCTTAATACAATGGGAATTAAGAATATGTAACGTTTTAATTAAAAGTTTATAGTAAAATTAAATATTAAATCATACCATAGTTTGAAATTTTGAGGACATGTGGCAATTTAACTTTGCCGCGAATATGCCAATGTCACTGTCATGGCCAGAGCGAATCATGTTAGGTGTCCCACCAATTTTCTTTAGGAAAATATTTAATATCTCTCTAAATTATACTTTCTCTATTTAAATTTATGTGGTGTATTAATTTGGCATATATAGAACTAAAAAGTCAGAAAGATTTTTAAAATTTGAAATCTAAATATATTATAAATAATTTATTACTAGAAATTTTTCATTAATGACAAAATAAGCATCTTAATATTAAATTACTATTAAATATTAAGAATTGTAAAAATGAAAATCTTTTTGAAAGAGAAAAAAATTAAGATAAATAAATTAAAATAAGAAAAATATTTTTATATACTTAAAATTATGTGATATTCTCTTTAAATTATTATCTCTTATTTAAAATTCCTATAGTGTTATAAGAGCCCTTTTGGCTTAACTTTAAAAAAAATAAAAATAGGAGAGTCCATGAAAAAAAAAACTTTTAATTTTTTAAGATATTTTAAATTATTTTTTATTTTGTTAAACACTCTCAAAAATTAAAAATAACTTAAAAAGTATATTTGACTAATTTTTAAGTCAATCTAAAATAATCTAAGTTAGGTTACATGGAAAGTAACTTCATTTAAAGTTTACCCAAAAACTATGACCACGTGATATTTTCTCTATCAGCTCTTACCAATTAAATTATTTTCAGTGCTTATTTGTTCTTTTCTCCCTCTTATTTTCTTTACTAGATGGGAAAGCTTGTGCGATTGTCTGCTCAGAGATTTCATATCTCTCCCACGTGTGATTCATCCTAACAATTATCGATTAGGTTAAAAAAGTGCCCCTACACATGAAAAAAACTAATTAAAAGGGTAAAAGAGATGAAGGCCAAAGCATTGACTGAAGAGGGGGGCAAAGAGATATTCGCCTTTGACTTCTTCTCCGGCCCCAACATGACTAATTTGTTGATCTAATTTATCCAATTCACTTTTAAAACAATTAGTAAACACAGTAAGGGTCCGTTTGGTCATTCGATATGATATCATGATATGAAATCATGATATGGTATTATGATATGGAATCATGAGATGAAATTGAAGGTTTGTTTGGACATGCGATATGGAATTTTTGTGTTGTATATTTTCTCATAAATATAAAAATCCCATAAGTTGTAAAACTATTAAAATGGCCCTAATTGTTTATTCAATCTTATCAAATAAACAAAAATTATAAAATTGCATAATAATTATTACAAAGTTATTTGTTCTTCAGTTAAATAATTGTTTCATCTAACTTTAATTTAATTAAAAAAAATTGAACATAAATTGTACTTGATATGTTCATATCTCTCAACTACTCTTACAAATAACCTATAAAGTAGAAAAAAAACATACATTAGTGAGTAAATATTAACTTAGAAGTTAAATGCACTAAGATAAAAATTAACAAACATCACTAACTTCTAACTATTTACAAGAAAAATCAATAGTTAAATATTATTGAATAACGAAATTTTAAAAAGTTACCACAAGTTTGAGTCAAAAACACTTCTAATAAAATTTAATCAAAAAAATTATAACTAGTCCACTTGACTAAATATTAATAACTAATTGATCAAATTTTCCTAAGTCCTCAATCAATTGGACTTGATATCCTTCAGTCATGTGAACGAACATTTTGCAAATACTAAGATTAAGAAAGTGCGGCACCGCCAATGAAAATTATCTTTTATCAATATTATGCTTAGTCATAAGATTAAGACGTTTTTCTTTATTATGAAAAATCAAAAAAGTATTACTCCCTTTGTTCTCATTTATATTCACCAAATGAATTTCTACTTTATCATTTATATTCACCAAATTTAAAGCGATAATAAATTTTATATTGGTGAGAATAATAAATTTTAAAAAGTAATGATGTGATTATAAATTTTATTTACATATGAAACAAATGGTTAGTAGATATAAATGTGGGGTTGTTTTAACAAAATATAAACTCATGGATCAATTATTGTATTAAAATATCTCAAATCATGATATGAAATCACATGGTGATTCCATATCATGGTTTTTGGAGAATATGATATCACCTCTCATGATATGGAATCATGAGATGAAATCAGCGTAAAATCGCATGTCTAAACGCTGATTTCATCTCACGACACCATATCGTGATATGATATCGCATGGCCAAACGCCTACTAAGTATGATAATGTTATTACGTTACAATTGAGTGTTATTGATTGAATTGTAGCAACATAAACCAAATAAAAATATTTTATATAATCCTACATCACGTATATTTACAAACTTGAGAGCGGGAAAATTAATATATCAGCTATACATGTGGTGATGAACTTCTTAAAATGTAAGAGTTCAACTTTCTCTTGTGGAAGATCAACCTGCAAAGTTTTAAAAGCAACTTTAAATACCAAAAGATATAATTATATGACCGAAAAATCACAAAAGATAAAACAGAAGCACAAAAAGGACTTCAATTCTAACACTTGAGAATCAAAGCAGATGATAACAAACGGAGAGCTGAGAATAACATATATTTGACACAAAAATAATTTCAATTATTCCTCAATATCAGAATCCGAAAATCAAAAGTAAATGGAGAAAATTCCAATGTCACTCTTATCCACAAAAATAAATGATAGATCTAGCTTCCAAAAAATGAAGAAGAAAGAATAAAATCTGAATATCATAAACTAGCTTATTGTTCCACTACTGAAGAAACAAATCTCTCAAAATCAATCAGATACACAGTAACAATCTATGCATTTATGAAGTCCAATTGTGTAAGATCAAGGAGGAGAGAAAATCAAGTTGAGAGTTATAACAATTAATCGTTGTGCTAATTTCTCCAGACAAATGTCACCACATTGGGTGATTCTAAAATTTACAATTATTAACCAGCTACGTGTAACGTAATCTAATAAATTAAATGACTAAGATATGAAAATAATAATTGTATGCAGCATTCAGAAGTATAATTTAAATAGGCGAAACATATACACAGCCCCTCAAACTTTCCCTCATTTTTTATTTTGGCACTCCAACTTAGCCTTGTTCCATTTTAACCCTTAAACTCCATTTTTTCTGTACCATTTAAACATGTATACTAATTTTTATGATTTGTTTTTATTTATGTTCTTCAATTGCAATTTCTTATTTAAAAAAATAGACGTATGCCTGTTAATTAAAAAAATTAAACATTCGCGAGCGAACGAACATAAAAATTTTCAAACAATAATATTATTTTTTGATATTTCTCTGTATTTTTGCATGAAAATAAATTGACGAAAGTTCTTTGATTTTCTTTCTTAAACATTCAATCAAATTAAATAACACTACTTATTTATTTTTTCTTATCATCTACGCTATCTAAATTTAACGCAAATACTCACATTTAATTTTTAATATAAATCAATACGAATAAAAAAACTCATCTTCAAAAAGACTCGACTGACTTAGTTAATAACACTACTAAACAATGTTAAAACTCGACTGACTTTGTTAGGTTGTCAGTGATTTTAAAGAAAGAAAACCAACACAATTTCGTCAGTTATTTTTCACACAAAAATACATAACACTCTTAAAAAGAAATTATTATTTTTAAAAAAGAATTTTTTTTTGTTAATTTTTAAATTTTTAACTAAATTAAATGACACATGTCGATTTAAAATAAGAAGGTGCAATTGAAGAATATATATAAAAATAAATAAATCATAAAAATAGTATTTTGTGTTAAAATGGAACATAAAAAATGGAGTTCAAGGATTAAAATGGAACAAGGCTAAGATAAAGTGCCAAAATGAAAATTGTGGACAAGTTAGAGGGGTAAAGCAATACATGGAAGAAAAAAAAAACACTTGTTACCCTTATATAGAAATGACAGTTTGGTGTCCCAACACAACTTACAAAGTTTGTACCATCTCACGGCGTTGTAAGTACTTTTAAGTGTAGTTTGATTCCACTTCCACTACAATTATCACATTTATTCTCATAAAGACACTTATAAACGTGACTTTGGCATCTTATCCAAAGACCACCTTTTCCTTTGAAATTTTAATTACCATAGAAAAAATCCACAGGCAGCAAATCAGAAAATAGAAACATTATTATAAGCTACAAAAAGAATTACATTTATATAAATTCTCCGTGATACATAAATAAAATGAGGCCATAAATTGCATATAATACACATAAAATATAGTTCTTGAAGTAAAAGAATTACTTGTGTAAAGGCATTGATAAGCAGACCAAAAAAGGTCACCACAAGTTCACAACTAATATATAGAAAGGAAATATTAAATACTTCATCTTCTAGTTTGGCTATGTATTTAATTTAATATTGTACCAAAAAATGACAATGTTGTAACAACAAAGCACATTGGCAAGATAAACCTACAAAATTGATCATGTCATTTTCTTGAGGCACTTCATTAGATAGCATGAGAGTTGTAGGAGTTCCCATCAATTTGATTTAAAAATTATTATTTTTTAAAAGCAAAATTCGTATGAAAGAAAGTGACGGACTACTTACCTGTAAATCTATAGCATTAGAATGAGCAAATAATGCATAACGATTCACCCTATAGTTCTTAATGATTGATCATCACCATTTCAAATTCTTTTACTCTGCATCAAGTTATTCTTATCAATATAGTAAAATATTATCTTTATGTCACTTTCGTATGACTTTTTCTCTTGGACTTAGGTAATAAAATTCTACGAATCATCAAAATTAGAGACTCAAAATTACAAGGAAAAGTCATACCGATTTGTAGGATCAAAATTGAAAGAAGATACGTGAGTCCTGAAATTAACTGGAGATAACTATCAATAGAAAGAAAGTACATTATTAGGATGAAGAAGCAATGTAAAGCCCCAAAATATATTTGGGGGTGAGTTTGAACAACTGGTTGTAATAGAAAAAAGGAAAAAGGATAAATATACCTCGAACTATCGTAAATGGTATGCAGATAACCCCCGTCCTTTTGGGATATTGGTGTCCCAACCGTCCAAAGCTAGGGTATATATACCCTTCATACTAACGGACATACAAATGTCATAATCTTATACACCGACCCGACATTTATTAAATATCTTGGTTGTAAGCCTCTCAAGTGGTTCCGTCGGATGTTTCATAACAAATACTAACTTTTTGATTGAAATCATTTTAAAAAGAAGTTAGCCTTGCATTTTCGAAAATGAACCTATGCAAAATCTCCTAAGGTAGACGCTCAAATTAAAAGTAGTCGAGATTTGCTACAGAAGATGGAGGATAAATGTTTATTTACGTCTCAACAAGTTATAGTAGAAGATGTGGGGATTAGTATTTCTACAATTGTTAGCGGAATGATTATCCCAAAGAAAACTTAAGCTTTGTGGATAATGTCAAGAGTCATCCCAAGTTATTTGACACTTCTATCGATTAACATGATGGACAATATGTTCGATGAAATGTCAACTAGAATTTTCACCAATTTCACCAAAAAAGTAACCGCAGAGGTGCAACTCAAGACTCCAATCAAAATGCTTGATGAAGAATCACCAGGCCCTGAACACATCGAAATTCAACTGTTCGATGAATGTTCCCACAAGATATATCAAAGAGGTATATGACTATACTACATCTCTACACCATGGTTCTAGAAAACAGAAAAATAAACTAAAATCAAATTTTGTTGATAATGATAAACTCAACTAAAAAGAAATAACTAAAAAGAAACAAAAATAGAAATTACACTATTAAAACTCAAAATCTATTTTTAAAAATTTTGCCCCGGCAACTAATTTGACCCTAGAAACTTTTTTACTGTTAAATCAAAAGATGAACGGACGAGTCTTATTATTAAACAAACAAGATAATCACACAAAGTATTTTAGATTTTATAATAAGCGTGTAGTCCAATTTTCAAAAAATAAAAACAAATCTCTTGTTCTCTCTCCATATAGTCCCTCCAATTATCAAAAAGAAAATAAATCTCTCATTCTCTCTCCATATAATTCCCCCAAAAAAATTATAAAGTACTCAATAATCGAGTAATTTTCTATTCTATTTTGAATATTTTGATTTATTTTTTTTATTCCATCTATTGATTTTAGAGTACATTTTCAAAGAGAAAAAGAAAAGTGTTTATGGAGTTTTACCCTCAAAATATAGGGTTGCAAATTTTTATCATGACTTTGTAAAGAGTGTTATGAGACTACAAAAGAAAAAGGCTTGAAGTCAAGACCTCCTTCTAATTTAAGATCAAACTTTCAGTGAGACAGCTCAATGTACTTCACAATGTGATCAATCAAGAAATTTTTTATCAAATACTTTATGGTATTTTCATTTGAAAAATAAAATAAAATTCTCTCCAAATATTTCTTATCAAAATAACTACTCAACGTGTTTTTATAGATTTTGTATTAACATTTATTTTAGAACAAAAAATTATTGATTCATAAACAATAATGACAAGTGATTTATTTGAAAACTAACATATGCCCTTAGTTTTTAAAATTATTATTTTTGTTTTAAAGAATTCTCAACTATACAAAATTTCACATTTTTTATGTGAATATTTTTCATTCATTGAGTTTCTCTATTTCGAGAATTTAAATACCAATTTATGTTCATGAAAAGTAGTATCACTTCTTCATGAAAAGATCAGCAAACTTTTGTTTATTTTTCCTCCACTTGAGTTGAGCAAATGGAAAAGTATTTTATCCTTTCATCGCTTAAAGAGACTTGGTGATATTGGAGTTGAATGATATTGAGATCTACTATATGTTTGTATAGGGAAAGTCTGATTACCTCTCAACTTTGGGTATATCTGGGTCATTTATGTAATAATTGGGGAATATATGAGCCACTTTTGTAGCCAAAATATATCAACTTTAAATCGCAAAGTTGAAAGTTATATCAGGTCTTTTCCCCTATTGTATATAGGTGTATAAACGCCTCTTATAATTTTATAGAATGATATATATATATTGAGGGTATAATATTGTATATCAAATTTTTAAAATTGTTATAAAAAAAATTAAATCTTTGTATATTGTTGTTATCGGATATATAATACTGTGTACCGAATTTTTTAAACATTGTTAAAAGAAAATAATGGTTATGCAACTGAAAACTTAAAAAAATTGACTACCTAAATAACGGCAAAACCATTTTTGTATCGGGAATGGACTATTGTTTATTTGGGGTTAAAGATTTGAAATGCAAGTTTTGAGCTATATTTTGAGCAACTTTCATAAATCACACTAGTATTTGTGCTAATTACTTAATACATCTATAAATCTAATAATTACATATTTAGTCTGAATTGCCTCTAAATACATTGTATTCGCTCGCTCATCCCTTCATATCTCTATATTTGTATTTCATTTTTTCATGTATATCTGTATTTATTATCGGTGTATGTCAATTTCATCCAGTGTATCCAGTACTAATTATTTTATATATCCAATATAATATTTACATTGATGTATTCAATGTATCTGTCCATGGGTACATAAATACATCTATCATACTTAGAAGAAAAGAAAAAAGAAGAATATTTATTCAAATACATGTGTTTGTTCATAAATAATGTATCTAGTATAATTATGTCTTAATTAATAGTCATTCATTAATTATGTAGATATTATTTCTTATGAGAAAAATCAAACCAATAAGCACCCTTATTTTAAAGCATGCATAGATATTTTTTTTATTATTATTTTGGTGTTGTGCCAGTTCATTGTTAATTAGGTCGATGAAGCACAATTGCACATGGATCGGTTACATGTCAATTCTCTAAATTAATGCCATTATATCATCTTCTCTAATCCTAAATGATTGTTTAATCAATGATTAGTGGTGTAAAATAATAAATAAATATCTGTTTTCTAGTGCCATTATTTCATTCTTCCCTCTTCACCAATTTCCCCGTAAAAAAAAAGAGTAGTAAAAGAGAAAAAGTGACATTGCCAAGTGAAGAAAAAAAAATAAGGAAAAAGGTTCAAATTTACTCAAAAATTATGTGAAATGGTCCTTCTCATCTCAATTTGTTAATATACATATACATTAATTATACAGTTATTATACACTTAATTACAATTCTTTAAGTTCAAGCATTATAAAATAATTCTCATCTAAATTTGTTCATATACATATACATTAATTATACAGTTATTATACACTACTTACAATTCTTTATGTTTAAGCATCACGACTAACAAGGTTTCAGCTAAAATGGATTAAAAACTAATCGGATCATAAACCACATGACCACAGCCTCAATCCAGTACATGAGAACCAACACCAAACACAACTATGGGCTAAATTGGACAGGCCATAAAATTTTAAGCCATATTTGTCACCAGGCAATCTCTGTATTTTCACAGTGCAGTCATTTGGCTTCTCTTCCTATAAATTAAAAAAAAGACTACTTACGCCAAGTTTAGATACTTATATATTTCAAAACTCATTTAATAATTCATTTTTTGGTTCAACCAATGTCTCTTCGATTAGATGATATAGCAAGTTTTATTTGCTTTATGTAATGGACACTTATTTTAAAGTAAAAGAGATGTGTAATATGAGGTTCTGATGTAGCTCGAGTAGTCATAGAATTGAACTATCGGGCAACGAAGAACACTCTTTACTGTTCCAGACATTCAACGGTTTTCCACAACCATAAAATGTGGTAACACCTGCCTTACGTCTGGTTCACACACACAGAAAATTGATTGTACAAGAAACAAATTGTTTCAATAAGAAATTTGGAGGTGTGCGTAACCCCAATTTCTGGAATTAAAATTTAGGGCTTTAAACACCACCTTTACACAATTTAGGAGACGCTTAAAAAGTACAAGGCAAAACAAATTGCCATGTATATAATATGAAGCCAACTCCTTGATTGTTTACAAATTTTGGATCTACTTATTATACAATACTAAAATTGCATACAGAAAAATAATATGAAAAAAGTGGTTGTTGCTCATATTCTATGGGTGTAAAAGAGTCTATCATGCCATGGCAATAGCATTCAGTACGAGGAATTTTTTATAATCATCGCAACAACAAGAGATCAAATATCAAGAAAAATAATAACATACCCCAATTTAGATTAGTAAAACAAAGATCATTTTGATGGGGAAAATAATTAAAGCAAGGTAAAATCATAGTAATACACAAAAACTGCAAGGAATCACCTGGGGAGTGAGCAATATAGTATTAACAAGAAATATTAATGAAGGTTGCGGCGAGGTAGTAGCATTTATAGAAGAAGAAGAAACCCTAATTTTAAACAAGGCCTTTCGCTAAGGCCTGAGGTTTATAATGGTTTGGGCTGCAGCTATATCTCATATGGCCTGTTTGGTCTAATTTTTGGGAGCTCAAAATTGTTTATTTTTTAAGAGAAAAAATGATGTTTGGTCAAACGTTAAAAAAAAACTATTGCAAACATTTCTATCATATTTACTAATTCTCCCTATAGTTTGAAATAATTAAATATTGTCGGACTAATGAATAACTTCATATCAAATTTTAAGTAAGATACACCTAGATACATATATTTTTACTACAAGATATACTTAAAACAGGGAGAGAGGCGAGCAAAATCTCTAAATACATGTGAATCATACTTCAATACATATATTAGGGATACTAAAAATATGTATCTGGATACCAGATACAAAGATCGAGGCAAGCGAGAGAGTCTGATACATAAGAATCCACTTGAATATAGTGTATCTATAATAAATTGCACCTAATTTTAACCCCATGTCTATACGAAATACTTTATCCGAAGTCCAAATCTGGTATGATTCGTAATACAACAAACTAGCGTAAATCTAAATTATTAACTCCTAAACTAATGAGATTTTTGTAGGTTACCCTTTTTTAGGAGCAATAGAAACTTATTTTTTAGAAGTTAAAAAATAGTTTTTCTCCGAAAGTAATTTTTAAGAAAATACACTTAGAAATTGAAATTGCATGTCCAGCAAAACTTCAAATTACGTATCATGATTTCATATCATACATGTGTCCTATGTCTTAACGAGAAGCAAACAGCTCATCGGCGACAATGAAAGCTGCTTATATGGTTTGGTGAAATTTTGGGCCTCAACCTTGGGCTCTTATGTATATAGCTTTCTAGCCCAATAGCTTTATAAGGACCCAAATGCCTCCTACTGGATCTACAATGGTGTACATGATAATATTGGGCTTACTTTGGTACCACTGTTAACATGATTTGGGCCCCATGATAAGAGCCCAATGGTTCGTCGGTTTAATCCGAATAGTGCACACCCCTACAAGCAACTCCCTCTCGTCATAAGGATCTTTCGAAAATAGAATATGACATCACCATAGCATAATGGGAATCTTTTTTGGTGAATATTATAGAGGATTTATCTAGAATAAGCCTAAGAAAGGCTATATATGTGTGAATTCCAAAAAGGAAGAGAAAAAGCAAGAAAGTTGTGTATATGCACCAACAATTTAATGGACCCCCTATATAATTTTGTGACCCATTCTTTACACTAAGTTAATATATGCTTTTTAATTTTTCTCCTCTTAAAAATACGACCACGTTTCGACATATATGGTGTCATGTAACGCTCCACTTTTTCTAAATTTATCTTACTACTACTTTTCTAATTGTTTTTTTCGTTTGTGAATATTCAATGACCTGTTCGAATCGGTAAGTTGTCCATGGAAAGAAAAGAGTTTATTGTATTGGAATTAAACGATTTACTATCACATCAAAAATTATATATAAATCATAATGTCTTTCAACAAGCGTCCATCAAACAAGTGTCATATTCTAGTACAAAAACAAATGAAATAATATGTGGTGACTATTTATCTATGATCGATAGAGTTACTTTCTTTTTTTTTGTGATAAGAGTAAGAAATAAATTAAATGATCTCACGTGTGCAACATAACATTTTTTGGTTAAATGATTCAATCAATGTTCCCTTACCAACTAGCCATTTGGACGTTTTCGTGTTTGTGATTGCACACTGCAACCAGTTACATATGTTGTTATTATTATGATATTTAGAGTACAAACTGGGTAGGCTTCACATGGCCATGTTTTCATCTTTGTAATTTTTCATTGAAAGAAATAAGTCATACAACTTTAATTGGACGTTTAACTCTTTGTTCATAAAAAGGACATATTTAATTGGTCATGATTCATCAATGAGACTGACATTTTGTCATTCACTCTTAACATATGGATCCCAATAGTTCTGATCAATCTCATTTGCCCTATGTTATATATGCTGGTTTTTTTGGGTTCTATATGTCTTGGTTATCAATTATCATGTCAAACTTACTTAATTCTTTGGACATAAGTTGTTTTGGTTTAGTGGAACTTAATTATCGACTACAGTACACAAGGTTATGGCTTAGTGGTCAATGAAATGGTTGAGAGTCACGAGGTCTCAGATTCAAATCACAGTGAAACTTAATTATTGACGGTAAGATGAATTGATCACATGGAACAAGATTCATGATACAAAATAACTTAGGTTAAATCATAAAGCCAAATCTAAAAAAAAATATTTTTCTTTTTTATTTAATATAATATATATATATATATATATATATATATATATATATATATATATATATATGTGTGTGTGTGTGTGTGTGTGAGCAGCTTGGGTTTTGGTAATAGTCAATTTTTGTCCCCTTTAAGAATGAAGAGCCAAATAATAAAAATGTAGCATTGGTGTGTTGATTGTTTTGTTGCCTCATTTCTAGGTTTGTAAAAGTACATTTAATCAACCATATTAAAATCCATGCCTGTAGTTACATTGTCCATTCCTTTTTTTGGTTTGAGAATAAATGTTTATTCTATCATATTGCATGGATTGTATTATTTTGTTAATGGTCCAGTCATATTTCACAATCAAGTATAATGATATCAAAAATCATAAAAACAACTTCTGCATATAACGCAAAAATAAGGTAATTTATCTATTACGATAGGTTAAAATTAAACTCACTTCACTTCATAATGAGTGAATTTTTTGAGCATATTTTCATTATTTAAAATAATTGAATGTTTGATTAATTTTTTTTCATATTTATCCTTTGCTTTTAATGAAGTTTTACATTATCCCAAACCCTTTTGAGTAACTTGAGAATAAACATAAATAGCAATAGTGAAAAATATAGTTTTAAAAGAAAAGGAGTACTAATAGCATATATCATAATCTTTATTTTATCTGTTTGTATGAAAAATTGATTTAGCTGCTTCTAGCCTTATAGTTAAAGCTGAAACTACGGACATCTAGTTACTTTCTAACTCTTTTTTTTTGTTGAATATTTTAATTTAATTTGCTTTATATTTAATATTTTCTCCATTTAATTTATTTATCTTATGCTCCTTTTTAGTATGTTATATTTCAAAATTGCATAGTACTATAAATATAATATATATTATTTATAGATTATGTAAAATGTAATATAAATCATAATAATTAACAACTTAAAATCATATAAACATTTGACTGACTCTTTGAATTTAATTTATATTATATGAATTGAAACAAACCGAATAACATATATACTCATGCTCGCACGAATTTATTGTAACTACAATAAAAAAAAGAAGAAGTAGATATATATAAGAACTCCTCCAGAAAATCCTATATAGTTGTAATAATTCATGTGGATGTCCCACATGGAAATTGAGAGAAAAAGGTAATTATGAGTGTCCCATTAGATACTCATATGCAATAATTTCTAATCTTGATCTTGTATGTTTTTTCTGATTTGGCCCAATTTTAACTGCTAACCATACTATACAATATATATAATCTGAATAAATTGACTATCAAAAAAGTTTTCACTGGCGTTGCACTAAACCAAATGCTAGTAAATTGCATTTATAAAAATCAACTCGTAGTTCGAGATATAGCTGTTGATTAGTCATTTTCTTGTTTATCTTTTACTTTTTTAATTTGTTAGGTGAATTGTAATTGAGTTATATCATGTGGTAGGGTAAAATTTAAACATTTATTAAACACCTCCACGTACTACGTTGTGCATTAAACAAGCATATACTAAATCTTGTTTTTGGGTGGGGTTTGAGAAGAGCGTGGGAGGGGGAAGGGGGTGTGGCAAATTTTTAATTAGCAATATGTTCAAAAATCGCAATTTTATGTTACCTTATGTATACAAGTTTAAGTGCATTCTTTCTTTTACTTGTAGTCAGGGCAAATTTAGAGAGTAGTGAAAGTGCTTTCTGAATTTTCTCGATAAAAAAATACATTGTAGATATAATATTTTTTAATTTTTTTATGCATATATATAAGAGATTTTGAATATTTTAAACATAAAATTAGAGATTTTTTCAATAATTAAGGGGTTCAAGTTTAAATCCAAGTACTACATTTATAAATTATGGTAGTTTAGCACAACATTTTATAGACTATGAGTGCCCTTGCACTGCAAGGTGCATTCCTTAATTCTTAAATAAACTACGGTATCATCATTTACCAAAAACAATTTTATGATCATTTTTTTAGATTTCTTTCTCTTATAAATATATTTTTTTTATCTGTTTTTAATTTATTTGTCTCAAATTACTTTTTTTTAGTCTATTTTAAAAATATTTTTTCTTATTGGACTATTGTTACATTATACATATATTTAGTTAATTAAGATTACAATATTCAAAGTTTTTATATTTTTTTTAAACTCTATGTTGATCAAGCTAAGACAATTAAATTTAAATAGAGGGGGTAATAATTTAAAAAATGCATGCAAGTGATGCAACTTTCGAAAGCTTGATAAACCTAAATTCGATTGAGTTTATCTTTGGTTGTACAATGTGGAATTTGTTTCCTCACATAGAACAAAAAGCTTTTTATTCTTTTTAATTATTATTATTATTATTATTATTATTATTATTATTATTATTATTATTATTATTATTATTATTACTACTATTATTATTATTATTATTATTATTATTATTATTATTATTATGAAAAAGAGAATATAAAAGCCGCCCACTCTCAAGTCTCAGCTTTAAATCCATTCATTCTCTTATTGTCAAACTATTCTAGGACAGTTGAAAGCCTATGCTATAAACATATGTATAGGCTATAGCTTTTAACTTCCAATACTTTCTTTCTTTTATGTATATATATTTATTTATTAAATAAAATTATATTGAAAAGATCTCAGAATTTAAAGACAACTATAATACGGCTTATTTGTTGATTGAATGAATTAATGTTATGACTAATAATGATTGAGATCTAGCCAGCTTTCAATTATTATTATAAAAAAAGCAAAGGGGACTCTTTTAATTTGACACGTAAAATTATAAGATTTTGAGTCATATTGACGATTGAGTTTATTCTTTATCTTTTAACATAAGGTATATCTATTTGCTTGCCAATAAAAGTTGAATCTTTCACAACTTTAGAATGATGGCATGATCTTGTTCCACTATTAAAAGAGTTTATAGGGTCAAAGATGATTTCGTTTTCATCTTTTAAGTTTTTCATTCGGCATTCAATATCTACTTTGAATTTTTAATTAATTGAGATTCACGCTAGATAAGATAGGGACATAGTTAGTTGTTTAAATGGACGATTTTCGACTGAATTCAATTACTTATTATTAAAATATTACTTTCTCCATTTTAATTTGTTTGATCTACTTTTCTAGTAGTCTGTTTGAAAAGGAAAGATTCTTTTCATTTTTTAGCAACTTTTTAATTTCAAGATTAAATGACATTTTGGTATATTTGACAGATCTTTAATTTTAGACCACAAAATTTAAAGTATTTTTTACTTTCTTAAACTCCATGCCAAATCAAAACAAGTCACTCAATTTAAAACGGAGAAAGTATATTTTTATTAAGAATTTTATAAAATATGTATAACTCCTCCCGTGACATAAAGAATCATTTGAAACAAAAAAACACTTTTAATAAATAAGAAATTACAATTCGGCAACTAATACAAATACATCAATAATTGGATAATTTATTACCAAATATTTCATTAAATTTGTGGAAATTAACGTTATACAAGAGATCAAAAGTGTACGTATCAATTAATTGAAGATAAAATACACTTAATCCGATACACCACATATAAACCAAAGTCAAATTTATCGATATTTGAAAGACTAAAAATACTAATTTATTGAATCATTCACTTTTGAATATAATTAAGGTAAATAAAAGACAACAAAAACGAAAAAAATTGTGTACAATTAAAAGGAGCATCAATGAATGTGCAATCGACAAGTATTTAAACAGTTTACACGTAACGATCGGGTTCCGTCGTTATAAAAAAAAGCTAACGGGAAAATTTTTTGGGTCGGTAAACTTTTTCGTAGTAACTTGGAATTTTCCAACCTAGTCCAGATTTGGACGAAATCGGAGTCATTAAAGTCTAGAGAAATCTGGTGGCAATTGGGTGATCTAATTATGAAATTGATCACATGAATAGATAGATAAGGCGTTAAGGAATCCGTACAACTTTATGGAATTGAATTCAGGCGAGTAGAACTCCCGAAATTGAACTTAGCGTGAACGGGTATTTTTTGAGTGTCGTTGGTTGAAGGTGTGTTGTGAAATGGGGGTCTTGGAATTATTAAAATAACTCATTGGTCCCGTGCAAGCCGCCGGACCAGGCCGCTGTAGCGGGGTGAGGACCGTTGTGGCGGACCCGACGCGACTTAAGTCAAAAATAAACTCTAAAACATCTTTATTATGCAATTTTCGACTTTGAGAGTAAGGAGACGAACCTCAAGCGATTCTTGACAATTTCCACCATTTTTAATAAGGCTAAAGGTAAGGTTTTAACTCCCTGAATCCATTTTTCGATCCGTAGAACGTAATCTAATGGGTAATTATCGATGGAAAACAGTTTTGATCTGAGAATCATGGTGGAAAAAGCCTTAATCTAGGTATGATGATCATGGGTATGATCTAGGGTTGTTAGAATTGTTAGTAATCCGTGTAATTAGTGATTGTTTATTGATTCTCATATTATATTGATTGTTTGTAGACCAAGAACAAGCGAAACGAATCCGGAAATGGAACAATCAAGCTTCTTAGGGTTTCAAGCTTGTTTCGAGGTAGGTGATGATTGTGATTCTATGATTGTGTGATGTATGTTTGTTCTTGCTTCATTACGATACATGTTTGTATGTGAATGTTGCATTATTGATCATATTAATTGTACATGAGGATATATGAATGATGAATGCCATGAATCATGACTTGATTGTATGGTTATGAGAATGTACTTTGTGATTGTGATTGTGGCTTGTTGAATGGATCGGGTGTTGCGTTCCGACACACTAACTTGGATCGGTTGCCACGTTCCGGCATAATTATGAGATCGATTGCCACGTTCCGACATAAACATTGGATCGGATACCACGTACCGGTATGCTAACAGTTTGGGTTTGGGTTCCATGAGAAGACCATTGACTTGACATAACTGTATATCTTGAGAAATATGAAATTGTGCGTTATTCGTAAATGATGTTGATAATATATATGTTCGGTGTATGCATGTATTATTGTGTTGTATTGACTTATGTATGTTGTACTTAGTGGGATAGCCGTCTGATCCTACCAGTACACTGTGGTTGTGTACTGATACTGCACTTGCTCTTTCTTTGTTGAGGGCATCTTCAAGCGGCTATTGACAGACCTCGCTTAGAAGATCAGTGATCGTCGTTCGAATTCAAGGGTGAGCCAGTTCTTCCAGGCTGCCATGAGTTATCTTTCCGTCTATGTCCGCATTTCGGACTTAGACTTTCTAGCTAGTTATTAGTTCATTAGTTTGGGGTTGTATCCCTTCTTGTTTAGACTTGTTGAACTTTAGATGTTTTGGTGCATTGACTTTCAAGTTTCTAGGCATATTTTTCCGCATTGTTTTGTTGTTAGATCTTTTGAAAGTTTATGAGAACTTCAGTTTTTAGCTATTTAACTTGCTTCCGTAACTTAAATGTCTTAGTTGTTTGGTTCTTTGGTTAGCTAATTAGTATTAATGGTTTTCCCACCGGAGGGTTAGTGTGGGTGCCAATCACGATGGTCTGTGTCGTGACATTACATCTTTTTTCAAGCTAATTATCTTAATTAAGGTATTAATCCATGATTTATTGGAAAACTTGACAACAAGATATATAATTGCACTTATTAGGGGACCAAATAAGATTCTTAGAGGTACGAATTCTCCTCTTTCCACCAGCAATAACAGTGGAAAGTAGTTGTAGTATTATCTCAATTAGTATTAGCATGATAAGCATCCATATAAATCACGTCAAACCAACCTAATAATGATTAATTGGATTACTACGTACTAATCATATTCATTAACATGTTTCTAGGTGTGAGCCGAGGCTAAATTAGACTTTTAACCTTATGAGTTCTGAAAGTGTATTAACAACTGAGTTTTAAACTTAATATTTATACATATTTAATAAATTTTTTAATAAAAGTACACTATTTGAACAAAAAGTAACTGAATTTGACTAAATCTATATTCGAACTTCTAGCTCCGCCTCGGAGTGTGAGCCCAGCTCATCATCATAATCACATTTGTGACTTTTTTTGTTTGTTTTGGGGGTCAACAAGATGGAAGATGAAAAAGTTGAAGGCAAATTGGTGAAGTCACTCATTCGTGCCTCTCCCATGCGTTGCACGCGAATCTTTGACAAAACACAAGAGGTTAAGTGGGTGGAGTTGGGTGAAATGTGTCCAATAAAATAATAATTTTGCATCTCATCATTTGTCAAACCAATTGCTAAACAACGTGTCATAAATCAAAATAAAATAAAACTACACACAATGTTTTTACATCAAATCATATATAGTAGTTAATTGTGATGTCAAATTAAAGGAGCCAGTTATTAAGACAGTTCAAAATGTGAAGATGCAAGGCTATGAAACAATTGAAAATTCATATATAAACAATATAGTGTTTCATCGAAAGGAGTTCGGACGAACCACGTGGACGTTTACTATAGAGGTGTACTTAACTTGACCATTTGGCAGATGAATTTTCAATTTAGAAGTTTTTTTTTTTTTTTTCCTTTGAGCATTTCATTTAACTTATTGGGTGATGTGTAATTGCGCTCGCCTTTTAATTTCCTGTCTTCTCTTGTCTCCTATGTAAACAAGAAAATGAAGGAATTAACCAAAAAGTCAAATAAGAATTTATTATGAAAAAGAAAATCTTAAAAAGGGGTTTCAATAATCACCAAATAACAAGAATGTGCTTGAAATTTAAGGTTAGAAAATTAAAGGAGGGATAAAGCAAATAATGAGGAAAAAAAAGGCAAAGACAAAATAAGAAAGACAGTGAGAAAGCTGCAATATAAGTATATTACTATTAGGAAAAATCTTTTTGGCCGGAAAATTTGATCAGAATAATATTTTATTTATGTTATTTAACCTTTTAAAACATTTTTACCTTTTTAACTTTAATATCTTTTAACTTAAAAATGGGAAAAAGATCCATTGACGAGAGGGAGTTGCTCGGATGGTAAGCACCCCTCACTTCCAACCCGAAGGTTGCGAGTTCGAGTCACCAAGGAAGCAAAAGGGGTGGGAGCTCCTAGGGAGGTAAAAAAAAAGATCCATTTATTTTAAAATTAAAAAATATTATAGTTTTTAAAATTTTCTGACCAATTTTTTTGGCCATTTAGCACTTCCCTTACTATTATTATACTCCCTCCGTCCACAATTGTTTGGCAGGTATACTAAAAATAGATGTCCAAGATTAATTGTCAATTTAAACAATCAAGAAATAATTAGTCACTTTTTTCCAATTTTGCCCTTAATGATTGTGTAGTTCAATTGAAAAGTTATGTGGACTTTTGGTATTCTTGATATAGTAGGGTTATACTAATCAAATTACACCTTGTATTAAATTTTCCTTGAGGGATGTGCATGACCTTACCCTGACAAATAATTGTGGACGGAGGGAGTAGTATTACATTCCACATAGGTGACAATATAAATTGATAATTAGGGTTTTGGATACTATTATTGGAAATTTTCGTCTTTTTAGCAGTGCGAAAGGTTATAATTACAAATTCAACACAATTAAAACGAAATTGCTTCATACCTTATGGTGCTTTAATATGTTTTCAATATATACACTTGTGTATGGAAAAATGTTACATTTAGGGTGTGTTTGGTATGAAGGAAAACATTTTCCGGAAAATGTTTTCCAATTTTCTCATGTTTGGTTGGGTTAAATGTTTTGGAAAATGTTTTCCAAATCAACTCATTTTCATCAAATTTAAGGAAAATGACTTCCCTTCAAAACTTAAGGAAAACATTTTCCAAAACTCTCTTCCAACTTCCAATTTTAAAAAAAAATTGTTGAAAAAATCAATTTATTTTGTCCCTACCCTAAATCAGCCCCCCAAAAAAATAATAATTTAAAGCTTGTTTTTTAATTCAATTTTTTTACCCACTCTCACGCACCTCCTACCCAGCCCCCCACCCACTCCACCCCCCCAAAAAAAAATTTAAGCTTGTTTTTAAAAAATATTTTCAACTTCAAAATTTCATTTTTTTACGCTACCCTTGACCCCCCCACCCACCTCTTACCCAGCCCCCCTACCAGCCCCCCACCCCCCAAAAAAAATTTTAAGTTTGTTTTTAAAAATATTTTCGATTTCAAAATTTCATTTTTTCACCCCTACCCTCGACCCCCCACCCACCCACGCCCTACCAGCCCCCCCCTCCCCCCAAAAAAAAATTTAAGTTTGTTTTTAAAAAATATTTTCAACTTCAAAATTTCATTTTTTCACCCCTACCCTCGACCCCCCACCCAACCACGCCCTACCAGCCCCCCCCCTCCCCCCAAAAAAAAATTTAAGTTTGTTTTTAAAAAATATTTTCAACTTCAAAATTTCATTTTTTCACCCCTACCCTCGACCCCCCACCCACCCACGCCTTACCAGCCTCCCCCTCCCCCCAAAAACAATTTTAAGTTTGTTTTTAAAAAATATTTTCAACTTCAAAATTTTATTTTTTCACCCAACCCTCGACCCCCCCACCCACCCCCTACCAGCCCCCCATCCCCCCAAAAAAAATTTAAGTTTGTTTTTAAAAAATATTTTCAACTTTAAAAATTCAATTTTTCACCCCTACCCTCAACCCACCCCCCCACCCCACCCCCAAAAAAATTTAAGTTATGTTTTTAAGAAATATTTTCAATTTCAAAAATTATTTTCTACCCTAGTAAAAATAAAAGATATTTCTCAAAAAAAAAAAATCATTCATAAATCAAACACTAAAAATCTTTTTCGGAAAATATTTTCTACTCACCAACCAAACATGAGAAAATAAGTCAAAAAACAACTTGTTTTCCAGGAAAACATTTTCTAGGAAAACATTTTCCATGGAAAACATTTTCCTTCATACCAAACACACCCTTAATGTGTATATATTATAAGCTAACAAAGAAATAAGAACCGTCTAATATAATTAAGAAAAGTAGGAGGTTGAGGAGGCAATGCCAGATGAAAGCCAGTAGTGTTTGGTCTGTTGCCTTAGTGGCTAGATTCATACTTGTATTCATTCATCTTAGAGAATAACAAGACGTCTAATTAACAAAAAGGGAGGCCCACAATGAAGCGGCGCCAAATCTATGGTTGATTTACACAATATTTATATAAACAAAAGTATCGAAAATATCCTTAAATTTAGCACAAGTTATTAGTTTTATTTTCAAACTATTGAAAATTATAAAAATACCTTTTTACTTGACTAATTAATTAAATTTAGATACACCCTCGATCTGTCATATGGCATAGCAAGTGGTCTCAAACTCTTGTATGAGCATGACACTCTTAATAAAAAGTCGAGAGAAGTGTTGAAAATACTCTTAAAACTTGGCAAGAACTTAGGTGTATTTCACTCATGTTACAAGATCGGAGGTGCATTTAAGTTTAGTTAATCAAGTAAAATAGTGTTTTTGAGGTCGTCACTAATTCATAAATGAAATGAGAGTGTTATTTTCCAAATAACGGTTTATGCTCAAAATGAAAGAAAAAGAAATGGCATGATAGAGACTTTTGCATGACCATTTTGCCAGTTCATAGAGGTGTGTGTAATGAATGAATATTACAAGTCGAAGCTCAGCAGTATCACATCTATTATCAGATTTGGCTTGTCTTGTGAGTTGTGTGAATGCCCCTAATATGTACAATGTTTTAAGACGTAAAGTAACATAATTTACATCCATAAAAGAGGCACATCCATATATTCCACCTAGGGGTGTACAAACAAAATCGATAAATCGCTTCAAATCGTAATTCAAATCAAACTAGAAAAATATTGACTAGTGATTTGGTTTGATATTGAAAAAAAACGTGTCTATAATTATGGTTTGATTTTAAAAAGTCAAATCGAATCAAGTTAATTAACTCGACATTACATGTATAAATTTTTTGTAAATGCCTTAACTTTTCCATAGTTTTTATAGATATTTGTAGAACTTTGGTTATTAATTGTGGAAAGGTATGATGTTTAATTACACGTCGATGTCGTTTCTTCTTGTTATAGTTTTAAGTAAATATATTTACGTTTATAAGATTAGTATAACTTTTGAAGAAATGAAATATTATAATTGATGGAAAATATATAGAGAAAGCTAAGAGTGAGGAACATAAATCTTAATCAGTACTTATTTGTCTTAGAATAAGCACACAAAATTAGTTATGAGAAAAAGGAAGGGAAGCAAACTACAATTAACATGCCCTACATATAAGATGCAGGTGATGGGTCTTTGTTTGTAAGGTAGAGCTACTTATAATTCCAACAACTTGGTTGAAAAATGAAAATGAATTAATAATTTGTTGTTTGCGAGCGGAGACAAAAATACTAAGTGATTCTTCACATCTGTCTTAACTAATTGATGGATATAGTTATCTGATACCTGTTGCTGATAAGAGATGACAGATATTTCATGAAATTAATTAAAATACGTGAAAATTAACTAATACATGTCATCAAAAATAATAATAATTAATAAGTTGTTTGTGAGTATGGTGAAATGCAAAAATGAATGCAAAAGGCCATTCTTTTGACTACTTTGGTTTTACCTTCTGCATGCTGCCAGTCATTTTGAATTATGTAAGACTAGTCTTCTTGATAACTCTTGAATTTTATTAAGGTATGGAAATGACTGTTTCCCTTTCTGTTGCAAAATCCAGTATATATATATATATATATATATATATATATATATATATTTGACTTTTCATCTTATTCGAAGCTCGTATAAAAGTCTCGATTAAATTTTTATTGCATACGATAAGACTCATTTAAAGGTGATGCTCTCAATAAATATTTTTTCATACCTTAAATTTGAACCCGAGATCTCTAATTAAAGGACTAAAATTCATATATTCATGATGGAACTATTTAACGCAATCATTAAGTACTGTTTTCTTTTACCGACCCCTGGAGTTTTTGTTCTTGTAATTCCTTTTTCTTTCCTCCTTTTCATATTAGTTGCCTGTTATTTTTTTTAAAGAAATCATAAAAAAAATATTTTTACTAGTTTACCTTGTAATTTTATTTAGAACTTTACAAACTTGGCTACAATTTTTAAAAAATAAATAAATTGTAGGGGTAAATGAAAATTTTGGTTTTTTTCTTTATTTTTTAAATTGACAAATAATTTGAATAACTTTTTTTAATAACTTAGACTACTAATATAGAACGGAGGGAGTTATAGTTATTGTAATTATTCATCGCCCATTTCAAATTCTTGTCTATTTAAGCAAAAACAGAGTGGGTTAATTCGTGTAGTATTTTTAGGAATATAACAATTAGTTTAGTGATTGTATTGTTTTAAAACATAATTTTGTGATTTTGTTGTTACAAAAAGTAAGTTTAATAACCATCGGTAAAACGAATCTAAGCATGGCTATAATTGAAATCCATAGATGAATTCAAATTCTAGAATCAATTGTAGGTTTAAAAAAAGTGTGATATATTGCATGTATACAATATGTTTTCCATAATGTATATATAATTCTAGTGAAAAGTAATAAATTCAATTGAATTTACAGAGACACAAAAAATGAATTAAGATTTCCTAACTATTTACAAAATAAATTTTAAAAATGATCTTTTAGATCTCTTATAAAAAAAATTATTACCAACGAAATCAATTATTTCCTCTAAAATATGGCTCACCCTTGATCTTATAAGTATGGGTGTGCATTCGGTTTTTAGATTTGGTTTGGACTTTTCGATTTTTGGTTTTGAAGAAGTGTAATCCAATTCGAATCAAAATAAATTTGGTTCGGTTTGAGTTCTCTTTTCGGTTCAATTATTTGGTTATTTCAATAATTAGAAACATAATCAAAATTATATTTGTAATTTGAAAATATTAATAATAATAATATATCAATCATAGAAAAAAATTTAGAAGTAAAAGGTAAAACACAATAGTTAAAAGTATATCAACTATAGATGTTCAAACATAACTCCAACTTAATTCTCATTATTATTTTTAAGTTTTTCGGTTTTCGTTTTTCTAAATTCAAAACCAAAAATCCAAAAAAATAAATTATTAATTCAAAACCAAACCAAAAAACTAAAAAACCAATCCAAATTAAAATTTGGTTAGTTTTAATTTGATTTGATTTGATTTTCGGTTTAATCCAAATAATGTACCCTACTTATAAGACATAAAATCTCCCACTAGAATTCTTTCTAAAAATAAAAGAGCTTAATTAATTCCCAATTAATATATTTATTTTTCTAACGGTGAAGTGATATTTTCAACTATTTTTGGGTCCATTGATCACTAGTGAGACCCTACATGTTTAATACTGGTAACCCCGTTGGGTAACACAGATAGCGACCCCAGACGGACGCCGTTGCCACTTGCTTCATAATTTAACCCTAGTCGCGGTGAACGCTTAAACTTGTATAACGTTGAACAAGTATGTAGATATATATATCATGTGTGACTATTTGTTCAGTTTTGTACTAATTTAAAAAATCATTAAACTATCCACTAATCAGCTTAAAATCTTTTGATTACTGGATCATCAATTCAATAGTGATTTACTTAATTTCATAACAAATTAATTGATAATTCAATAATAATTGTTGAATTATAATCTTATTCCTTAAATATATAAAGTAACTTGACCCTAGGGAGTTATGCTAGTTTCATATTTATTTTCATTTTTTGGAAAATTTCTTTTGGCTAGAAAATTTGGCCAGAATGGTAAAATAACACATTTCACACTATGTTATTTTATCTTTATGAACATTTTTACCCGTTTAACTTTAATACATTTTAATTAAAAATTGAAAAAAGATCAGTTTATTTTAAAATAAAAAAGATATTATAGACTTTTTAAATTTCTGGTCAAATTTTGGCCAAATTTTCTGGTCATTTAGCATTAACTTTATTTTTTTGTTGTTTTAATCTTTTAATAAGTGAATTTCTTGGAATTTACCTTTTCAATTATTTCTTCCCTTATTCTCTGATCCGTCGTTTTTTTACTTTTTTTTCCTGCTTTATTCATTAGCCCTTCATTCCCTTTCTGGCATTTCATAGCACATATATATTCCCAAGGATATTCAAAGTGATCAAAAAAAGCTTTTGCTATAAAAGCTGAAATGGCTCCATGGAATATAACTATACTACTATAGAATAGTATTGGTTATCTAGATCCATTCTCATTTTACAACAAATACTTCCTCATTTATTTTTATTTGTCGCGTTTTGTTATTCGAAAGTTAAATTAAATGAACTTTGACCAACATTTTAAGCTATTATGAAGTGATATCATCAATTTTTAAATTAAGACATTGATTCTATCAACTAATAATTACTTCGTTAATGTAAGTCATCACCTTCCAATTTATCTGTTGACCCACAAAAGAATCTCGTCTTTTAGTAAACCAAAACAATGAACAACATAAACAGTTAATACTTTTATATCAAGATTAAGAATATTTCAGATTAGAAGTACATTTAATGGACTAGAAAATTTATTTTACAAGCTCGGAATAAAATACTTATCTCTACTTGATCCGTTCAATACAAAATATACTAGCATAAGAAGTTGGAACTATAATCACATAATTAAGATAAATTATATATAAATCTTGTTCTATAGTTATATCGATAGCTTTGTTCAATTTTCATCTTAGAGTGTGAACATAAACATAATACTTACAAGAACAAACAATTTAATGTTATGTGTATAAGATAAACTCTATACGCTGAATTATCTACTATATATACAAATAAAGAGACATACAAATGAACTTATTTAAAAGTAAACTTTGATATTAAATCGAATATATAAATAAACAATTATATATATATATATATATATATATATATATATATATATATATATATATGAGTGAAGTGAGTGGTGTACATATGTTGATATAGACCTATTTGCAAATGCCAATGGTAATGGTCCTGGCCGGACCTTGATAGAGGTAACTCATCATATAGTTTCCTCCAGCTACTCATCACCAAACATTGATAGAGCCATTACACATTCAATTCTTGTAGAATAGCTAGAGATAATAGACATATATAGCTTGCTTGTGCCTTTGTGTTCGGTGGCGAAGTCAGAAATCTTTGTTAAAGATGTTCAAGATATCTATATACATATGTGATATATGCTAATATAATTTTGACAAAGAGTGTTCAACTGTTACTCCGCTTGTGCCAACTCCAACTATGGGTCAATATCTCTTTATTTGTCATCATGCAACATATTAGGTCGATTTACTGCTTTATCACAAAACACCATACTTTATTATATTTGAATTACAAAAGACAATGGTATGTATATATCATATATCATTACAATTGGAAACCAACCATTATTCCTACTTAATTAGACACTTTTGTTTTGTTATAAAAGTGTGGTATACGCAACACTAGCTACTTCAATTATTATATATACTATATAATTCAGCAACTAATTCAGTCACTGTCTTTGGCAATTCTTAAGAAGCCTTCTATGAAATGATGACGATTCTACATATTTTGCATGCTAAAAAGTAACTACTAAAACAAATGAAACTAAATTTAACAAGAAAATAAATGACAGAAAGTACTTAGTATAATATTTGCACCTATGTTTTAGGAAGTCAACTTAGCCATAAGTGATTGCTAAACCAACAATATATAGTTTGTGGTGTACCGCTCTCCATTTTTAATCAAAGATTTTATATTCGAATGCTGAGTATAGAGTTATTCTAGTTTATTTTTTGTGATGGCCCTGTTGTCCACATATTCCATGGAATACTTACCATCTTCCATCAACATGTACCTGATAGTTACTATGTCCATCAATGCTAAGATAAATGGAAAGAATCACCTAGTTTTTTTTGTCTCTGCTAAGGTTTGAACGTGAGACCTAAGAGTTATTTTAATTTTTAGGACTTGCTTTATCCTTCATTGTAAAACTTTTTGAGGTGAATTCAAATTTAATCGAACCTCAATAAGAATATGATTATCAAATATCGAATATCGAGTGATAACCATAAAAAGAAGTGATGGCTACCATCACTCTGTAGACTTAATAACAACAAAATTTACTTTCTTTTTTGTATGGATAAGGGGATAGAAAATAGATGCCACGGCCACATACTAAAATTCTCTTCAATTTTAATCTTTCCTAAGTTTATTCATCTGTATATCAACTGGACCCTACACTTTTCCTTCAGAGTTATTATCACTGTGATTGATTTTGTTATCAAATAATTTTACAATAAAGTATTATTTCAGTAGAATCCAAGGCAGAAACAAAATTGACCAGCATATCTTTCAACTGCCAATTTAATGCATTTTATCCCCACATCAATATTTTAATCTTTAAAAAAAAACTGTCTAATTGAGGTAAACAAAATTCTACATTTCACATACAAGTTTGAACAAATTATATTAAATGGCTATTGCCCTCTTTTAATAAATGTTTGATGGTCTAGTTATTATTATTTAGATATATTGAAAAGCAAGGGCAAACTTTTTTTGTCCCCATTTTATTTTTATTTTATATATATATATATATAAACTTTTTTTGTCCCCATTTTATTTTTATTTTATATATATATATCATGAACTTGAGGCCCTTATGTGAGAATACTTAAAAGCCAACTTTGAAAGTGATACACAATATATCCTTTTACTTTCTGCTCTCTTCTTTATATCATTACTTTATCTTTACATGTATTCTTTTTCTTTTTTTCCCAAAAGGAAAAGAATAATATTTCTTGTATTATAAACAGAAAAGGCAAATGTTTAATACAAAGAGAGCGGCGTAGGATGACTTGTATGATTGTTTTTGACTAAAATAATCAAAAACTTTGCTAAGAAAGAAGGATAGTGTACGAATTCAGAATTTTCACTATAAAGGTTCAAAAAATTAAAAAAAGTAGTTTTTACTTTGAATTTTGAATTTTGAATTTTTCAAAATTACTGAGTCACCTATAAGTTTGTGTTCAAGAGTTTCGAAGTCTATAAAAAAAATTGTCGAAGGAGTTGAATGAACATCCTCGCCTTTTCCTAGATCGGCTTTCGCCCCAGCATGGCTGGCATTTGGCACTGAACAAAGTCTATCAAAACAGGTAAAATGATAAACAGTATTATCAAATTTTGTCTCTCCTTGTTTTTTTTTTTGGTTCATTTAAATAAATAATTGGGCCTTTACCGAATCATTTCGTATTTGCTTTTACCATTAATGGAAATCCAACATGAAATGAGTAGAAAAACAAAAGAGTAAATTTTTTCAAGAAAAAAATATCCATATTTACTCCTCAATTTATGATTACGTGTTAAAAATATCGTCAAATTGAAGCTTCTTTTAAGGGTCAAGGGCGTAACGAGACTTTAAATGTTAGACGAAAAGTTTAATGAATGACAAATTTGCTTAATATCAAATAGTACAATGGCAAGATGAACTCAATTGGTTGACTACCTAAACTTTTACCTTATTGGTGAGGGTTCGATTTCCACTTAATAGATAATCTTAATAGTTTAGTTGGTTGACCATCAATTTCTACTACTAGTGAGGGTTAATTCCCTTTCCATTTCCCCTAAAGAAAATACTCCAATGGTAAGATTGACACTTTATTTAAGTCCGTCTTAGCGTAACACGTGCCTAAGTGAGTACAATTTGATATATTTTGCAATCTAAGAATTCATCATAAGTTAACTAATTTTGATACTGAGTTAAACATATTTTGCTATTGTTTATTTATAAGAAAGGGGATTTTTTATTAGTTTTTTTTGTCTTCTCCAATTTCAATTATTAATATTAGAATAAATTTTGTGGCTCTTCATTTTCCTCCTTTTTTTTCTCTCTCTCTCTTTTCAAAATTATTTGACTTATATTGTCACAGTCCTTTGATTTAAATGAGAATTGGGGTAGCTTTGATTCTTTGTGTTTTCATGTCACTAACTAAAATTTTCTTGATTCATATCATTTTGGTCAGCATCATCATTAATATAAATTGCATTAGTGCAAGCCAGATACAAACAAATCCACAACCTTTAGTTTCATGTCCCTCCTCTTCTCTCTATTATTATTATTATTTTCTCCTTAGCAACTATTTGTGGAGTTGAAATAAGTGTCAATCTTGTTGTGTTATTTACCAAACTTTTTTTAGACAGGATATTCTAAACTAACTAGTGCTTCTTTTTTGTTTTTAGACAATATCTATTGCTATTTGCTAGTACTAGTAGTGGTGTCTAAAAAAAGTAAACCTTTCAACTGTTGTAGAATTTGCCTTTGTCTCTCATGGTTTTGCATATTGCTTGATATATTTTGTGTTTTTTTGTGAAACAAAAAGAGGGAAAAAATAAAAGACTCAAGAATATGAAGTTTATGAAACTTGGATCTAGGCCTGACACTTTCATTACTACTGAGGCTGTAAGGTAATTTATTAATTGTTTCCTCTGTTTCTTGAAATCAAAGAAGAAAAAATTCAAAAATGTTCCAAAGAAATCAAAGATTTTTTTTTTGTTTTTTTGGTTGATGCAGGTCAGTTAATTCTGAAGTTGTTAGTGATCTTATAGTTCAAGTAAAGGGTAGTAGATATTTGCTTCACAAGGTTAGATTCTTTATCTTTTTCTCAGAGTCGAAAGGACATGTATTTTGCTAGTGAAAATGAATTAACATATCCAAATGCCTGCTAATTTGGAGGAAATTGTGTTTGGACATGTAAAAATTATGAATCCAAATGCTTACTAATTTGGAGTTGATTGTGTTAAACAGTTTCCTCTGCTGTCAAAGTGTTCAAGGCTACAGAGGCTATGTTCTGAAAGTCCAGAAACTTCACAGCACCAAATTGTGCAGCTACCAGATTTTCCAGGTGGAATTGAGGCATTTGAGCTATGTGCAAAGTTCTGTTATGGAATTACCATCACTCTAAGTGCTTACAACATTGTGGCGGCTCGTTGTGCTGCAGAGTATCTACAGATGACAGAGGACGTAGAGAAAGGAAACTTGATTTACAAACTCGAAGTGTTTTTCAATTCTTGCATACTTTCAGGTTGGAAAGACTCAATTGTGACATTACAAAGTACAAAGTCTTACCCTTTATGGTCTGAGGATTTGGTAATTACAAGCAGATGTATTGAAGCTATTGCTTCGAAAGTTTTAGCTCATCCTTCAAAGGTTAATTTGTCAAGAACCTACTCGAGAAGAGGCCCGAGGGATGATATTTCTTGCATTGAATCCGATAGCAGAAGACATAATAAAGATTCATCTAAAATTTGGTGGGCTGAAGATTTAGCAGAATTGAGCATAGACCTTTATTGGAGAAGTATGATAGCTATCAAATCTGGTGGGAAAGTACCTGCTACTGTTATCGGTGATGCATTGCGAATTTACGCCTCAAGATGGTTACCAAACATTTCAAAGTATGCAAATTTTGAGAAGCAGATAGTACATGATCAATCCGAATCGGATTCAATTGGAAAACACAGGCTGCTTTTGGAGTCAATAATCAGCTTGTTACCAGCTGAAAAGGGGGCAGTTTCTTGTAGTTTCTTGTTGAAACTACTTAAAGCAACTAACATATTGAAGGGTTCTTGTTCATCTAAAATGGAATTGGCAAGAAGGGTTGGACTTCAATTAGAAGATGCTAGTGTTAATGATCTGTTAATACCTTGTGTGTCACACACATGTGACACAATTTATGATGTGGATATAGTTATTACCATATTACAACAGTTCATGTTGCAGGTTCAAAGTCCTCCAACAAGTCCACAAAGAAGGAGAGGAGATTTTGAGAGGAGAAGGTCTCGATCCGCGGAGAATATTGACCTTGAGTTTCAAGAAAGTAGAAGATCTTCTTCAGCATCACATAGCTCAAAACTCAAGGTAGCTAAGCTTGTCGATGGATATCTTCAAGAAATTGCTAGTGACACAAATTTACCCCTCTCAAAATTCATATCAATTGCTGAAGCAATCCCAGGATTCGCCAGGCTTGATCATGATGATCTTTACAAAGCCATCGACATCTATCTCAAGGTAAAATTGCACATAACATGGAAATAATCCTTTGCACATGTCCTATATGTTACTCATGTTATTTTTAAAACGTCAGTGCATATAACTCAAACTGTAACGAAAAATGCAGGGGCATCCAGGGCTGAACAAGAGCGAAAGAAAGCGCCTTTGCAGGATATTAGACTGCAAGAAACTATCAATGGATGTTTGTATGCATGCTGCACAAAATGAATTACTTCCACTAAGGGTAGTTGTTCAAGTTCTTTTTTTCGAGCAAGCTAGAACCGCGATGTCTGGTGGTCATGTAACAGAGTTGCCTAGTAACATCAAAGCACTTCTAGCAAACCATGATGACACAGCCAAGACTTCAGCAGCATCTTTTAACAAGGCCAAAATGACACCAGTTAATGACCAGTGGAGTAATGCATCAGGCATAAAATCTCCAAAGTCGAACATTTCAACTCTGAAAATGAAGCTAGCTGAAGATGATGATTTGGATGAACATAATGCAGATGAAATTGGAAAATCTTCAAGAATTAAAGCTTTATGTGTTCTTCCGAATCGACCGAAAAAAATGTTCAGTAAGTTATGGTCAAACAATAGATCATCAGTTGCAAGTGAAAAGAATTGATAATTTATATCTTATCATTATTGTGGCCTTAAAAGAGTATTTGTTTTTCCTTTTGTTAGTTTTCTGGAGAACAATTTGTAGCCTTTAGAATAGACAAATCTTTATGCTTCAGTATTGGTGTAAAATGTAACCTAAGCTAATAAAAGTACAACAAAATTTACAATTAGAATATTGGGAAAATTATGTGTTGAACTTATTTTGTTGGATTAGTTCATACATGTACCATCAATTTATGAGTTACAAGTTAGACACCAAGCTTCTAAATCGGATAGATTCATAGGTTCCAAATTGAATGACAGGTATAATGCAAGAAGCAAGAAGGTCAACCTCTTTCAAATATACAAAATGAATTTTGACAATGTAATTTCGATCTAAATGAATCATCCTTTCCATAGAGACTTGTACTATGAAATATATTATACAAAATTTTGGGATTTACATATAGACATAGTAATTGGAACATGTTCTTCCTAAGAAACCTTGTTTGATTTTTTTCCCTTGAATTTTGACACATAGATTATTACTCATTTTAAATTGCTTGTACTTGCAATGACCCGATCATCGCTCTTTCACGTGTGGGTTTGACTCTTTTTCATGAGTCAAACATATGAAAATTTCGGATGGTGGTGAGATTCAAACCTAGAATCTCTACCTAATCTGATATCATGTTGTATTGTTTGACCTTCTCAAGATCTAAAAACTTAAGCGGAAAGAAAACACACACATTTATTTACTTAATTATATCTCAACACCGTATCATCTTCCAAATTAATCTCATCAATCTAGTGCTTTTTGGACCAACATTCTAGTACATACATGGCCTGTGATTCAGGACTCAAATCTAGTGCTTTTAACATATACCTATTCTAGTATACGTATCATAATTTAATTCTAAACTTTTCATATTTTCTAGCTCATGAACAAAAGCATACATACATGCATCTTAAAATTAATTTCCTAATACATGTTTTAAATAAATAATCATGTAATTGGAGTACGTTGTGCAATAATTTTCTTTTGAATACTTTCCATCTTATTAAAAAAAAATTCTCAGATACAATTATACTTATACTGACAATAAGCATATACTGAAATTTGTTTTGTTCGTAAAATCATTAATAATTATGCACATAACAGCTAATAAGGCTCGTTTTATTAACAACAAAAGATGCTTCGATTTTTTCTCATCATAATAATTATGTCTCTTTTGAGTATAAGCAGCTTGATTATTATTAATTTACAGATCTAGGTGTTCGACATTTGTGAAATCTTGGTGATTTGTAACATGTGGTATGTGTCAATTATTTGTATCCACATGCATATGAGTTAAATTTTGCTTGGGAATTAAGGCTGTCCAATTTTGTTTCGAAATTTTTTACATATTGTTTTATTTTTTCATCTGGTCTTCGAAGTCTACATTACAGCATCGCCAAAATCTAAATCACACACTGCAGGATCCATTCGGGGTGACGCTTCCAACAAGATTTTCTTCATATCGAGGACTCGAACCAGGGGCGGACCCAGCATACATTCAGGGGTTCCCTTCGACGGAAAATATTACTATTTATATATTATTAAATTTTTATTTTATGTATATATAGTAGATGTCGAACTCCCTTCGATTAGTTCGTGTGTTTATTTCTTCATATTTTGAACCCCTTTGTTAAAAATCCTAGCTCCGCCACTGGTTTGAACCCGAAACTTTTAACTAAGGGTGGAAGAGTCTCACCAAATGCACCACGACTCATGTTGGTCATATATTGCTATTATTGCCAAACAAGCATGATACATAATGTGGGAGTTTTATTTTGTTGACAGAGACATATTCATAGTATTTTGCTTGGGTTTACCAAAAATGTAGTAACTGCAAATATACCCCAGATAGGATATGTCAGATTTTGTAAAATGGTACAAATAATTTAGCATAAAATCCAAAGCTGCCCCTTCTTAAGGCTACACTAATTAAAATGATTAATGTTAGCAACTGGAGATGTAGGGTTGCATTGATATAACAAGATTGCATGCTTGCTTTTGAAATTCTTCTTCATTTTGGTGGACAATTACTGTATATCTCCAATCCTTGTTTTAAGCTATTGGAATTGAACCCACTTGATTAGTTGATTTCCACTAGAACGGGAAATTACGCGGATAAACAAATATACGTTAGCTAATTAGCTAATATAGCTATAGTTTGAACTCACAACTTCTTTTTAGCTATAATTATGCGCGCCTCTCTCCTCTGTTTCTCTCTCTCTCCTCTCTCCTCTCTCCTCTCTCCTCTCTTATACATTTACAAATACAAATTATACATGTACGTATACAATTATATGACAAATATATTAATACAATTGACCTCTCTCCACTCTCTGCCCTCTCTCGCTCGCTTCTCTCTTCCCTCTCCCAATCTCACTCGCTAGATATACAAATACATATGTATACCAATTACGTAATACAATCTACAAAAAAATGCTTAATTTGTAGCAGTTAACTTGTGGGAGTTTTTAGAAATCCCACGTATAATTCATTTTGTGACATTTTCTTTTGACCCCCATAATATAAACCTTTTTGTGGTGGTTTTATTAAGGAGGTTAGAAAATCACCACAATTTAATATTATTTGTGGCGATTATCGACCCCCAAAAATTTGTTAAATTTGTTACTTATTTCTTTTATTTTAATCTTTTCTCAAATTATATAATACAATACATTTGATATTGAAAGTTAATTTCATCATATATTCACACCCTTTTCCTATTGAAAGTTAATTTCATCATATATTCACACCCTTTTCCTATTGAAAGTTAATTTCATCATATATTCACACCCTTTTCCTATTGAAAGTTAATTTCATCATATATTCACACCCTTTTCCTTCTTCATTTTAACTTGATTGTAATTTTTTGATCCTCTATTTCTTTTATCAATTAAAATATTTTTTGAATTGTTTTTTTACTTTGTAGA
Organism: Solanum verrucosum; assembly: GCF_900185275.1. Taxonomy (NCBI): domain Eukaryota; kingdom Viridiplantae; phylum Streptophyta; class Magnoliopsida; order Solanales; family Solanaceae; genus Solanum; species Solanum verrucosum. The sequence continues at coordinate 1,931,202 of NW_026019839.1, read as the reverse complement.
TGTAATTTCACTTCAACATTTTATCTAATATGGTTATACTTTACTTTGTATTATTTAGTGATTTTGGTTATCATAACACAAAATTTTAAATTTTATAATTATCAAATTTTTTTATATATATATAAAACTCAAATGTCAAATAAATAGTCATTTTCTTTTATATTTATTTTGTTTGATTTTTTAAAGTTTATTTAAGCTTTTATAGTACTTGTTGATTTTTTAAGGTGAAACATTTTAATCAATAGTCATTACAAATTAATAAAAATTTAAAAATAAAAGCTTGTTCTATGTAATAAAAAAAATCTTTTTATCTTTTATTTTGACCCAACTCAACCAAAACTTAATACCTCTCCCTCCAAAATATTTAAAAAGCTTAAAAATATAATTAATTTCCCCCTAAAAACCTTTCAAATCCAATCAAAATGAAATAACTACCCCTCCTTCCCACCCATTCCTACTAAAACACGCACACACACATCCCAATTCTTTTTCTGTAACTCCCTCTCCTCTCCTTAATCCCTTTGCCTCTCTCACTCTTCTTTACTTTATTTTTTATTTCATTTTTGTGTGTGTAAATTTGGTAATTACTTCTTCTTTTTTTGATGTAGGCATTGCAAAGTGAAACAAATGGTAAATAACTATTTGAGTATAAAGGTAATTCTTTGTTAGGCGAGTTTGATGATTCATATTAGAATTTAGAATTTATATTATTATTTAATTTATAGGCATTTTTTATTTTGCAAGTTGATAAAATTTAATGTATCAATAATTTTACATATTGCAGGATTTGTTAAAAGTCTCACCACATCGTAAAGTAATTCATACCCAATCTTTAATTGATTTATGGTAAGCCCCAATTTTATTTTTGTTTAGTTAAGGATGATGTTATCATTTTAATCTTGATTGGATTTGACTATTACAAATTAAAGGACGATTTTGCATATTAGATTGTGATCGATATCAATATAACTTATTCAATACAGAAAATTGTTGAAGTTATAATTATTTTCTTGGTAAATGAAAAAACAAAATAAGGTCAAAGAAGAAAGTCTAACTTGTAAATTATCAAAAGTTAAAAATATTTGAACCAACATGTTAAATAGAATGAGCATCTTTACATGATTTTGAAAAATATAAATTTAGTTTGTGCTTACATAGGAATA